>NC_056436.1:84158911-84458911 GCF_018296145.1 Oncorhynchus tshawytscha | reverse complement strand
CATCAGATCATCAATACCCTACAACACTATCACCACCATTAATACCGTACAACAGTATTACCACCATCAATACGCAACAAAACTATTACCACCATCAATATCCTACAACACTATTACCACCATCAATACCCTGCAGCACTATTACCACCATCAATACCCTACAACAGTATTACCACCATTAATACCCTACAACAGTATTACCACCATCAATACCCAACAACACTATCACCACCATTAATACCCTACAACAGTATTACCACCATTAATCCCCTACAACACTATTACCACCATTAATACCCTACAACACTATTACCACCATTAATACCCTACTGCACTATTACCACCATTAATACCCTATAACACTATCACCACCATCAGATCATCAATACCCTACAACACTATTACCACCATTAATACCCTACAACACTATTACCACCATTAATACCCTACAACACTATTACCATCATTAATACCATACAACACTATTACCACCATCATTACCCTACAACACTATTACCACCATTAATACCCTAAAACACTATTACCACCATTAAAACCCTACAACACTATTACCACCATCATTACCCTACAGCACTATTACCACCATTAATACCCTATAACACTATCACCACCATCACTACCCTACAACACTATCACCACCATTAATACCCTACAGCACTATTACCACCATCACTACCCTACAACAGTATTACCACCATTAATACCCTACAACACTATTATCACCATTAATACCCTACAACACTATTACCACCATTAATACCCTACAACACTATTACCACCATTAATACCCTACAACACTATTACCACCATCAGATCATCAATACCCTACAACACTATTACCACCATTAATACCCTACTGCACTAGTACCACCATTAATACCCTACGACACTATTACCACCATTAATACCCTACAGCACTATTACCACCATCACTACCCTACAGCACTATTACCACCATCACTACCCTACAACAGTATTACCACCATTAATACCCTACAACACTATTACCACCATTAATACCCTACAGCACTATTACCACCATCACTACCCTACAACACTATTACCACCATCAGATCATCAATACCCTACAACAGTATTACCACCATTAATACCATACAACACTATTACCAACATTAATACCCTACAACACTATTACAACCATCAGATCATCAATACCCTACAACACTATTACCACCATTAATACCCTACAACACTATTACCACCATCAGATTACCATTAGAATGTAGTTATTGCTGGTACTGATGAATAATGTGGTCTAATGGGCAAGCAGACTGCTGCTCGGTGCTCAACCCAAACCCCATGAGACCCAGTGACAACTAATTGGTTTTCCCATATCTTCTCAAAATCACATTTTCTAACTTTGTTTTTGCTATTTGCCTTAAAACCTTTTCAAACGATACAAGAATTAAAATAAGCGAGGAAGAAATAACGTAAATGAAGTAAAAAAATCATGCGATCTCTCAAAATCTTTCTATATAATACTATAATTAAGCATGTGCCTGATGACAAATCTCCAGAGAAGGGATTTCATATTGTATAATGTGTTATGGTGCAGAGCTCTAAATGACACCATTTTCAAAGCAATCAGGAAGCTTGTTCTCTTTCTGCTTCAGCACCTCTGTTTTGGGTGATGAATCATCGCTTGAAGAGGACCAATGCATCTGGTTCAGGCAAGCAGCTCGTCTGTGAATCCCAGATCAGACTTCACATGGTATACAACAAGGTGATGAATCCCAGATCAGACTTCACATGGTATACAACAAGGTGATGAATCCCAGATCAGACTTCACATGGTATACAACAAGGTGATGAATCCCAGATCAGACTTCACATGGTATACAACAAGGTGATGAATCCCAGATCAGACTTCACATGGTATACAACAAGGTGATGAATCCCAGATCAGACTTCACATGGTATACAACAAGGTGATGAATCCCAGATCAGACTTCACATGGTATACAACAAGGTGATGAATCCCAGATCAGACTTCACATGGTATACAACAAGGTGATGAATCCCAGATCAGACATCACATGGTATACAACAAGGTGATGAATCCCAGATCAGACATCACATGGTATACAACAAGGTGATGAATCCCAGATCAGACATCACATGGTATACAACAAGGTGATGAATCCCAGATCAGACATCACATGGTATACAACAAGGTGATGAATCCCAGATCAGACTTCACATGGTATACAACAAGGTGATGAATCCCAGATCAGACTTCACATGGTATACAACAAGGTGGTATTGACTTCTTCTGCTTCACTAGAGCTGGAGAGATTGACATGTAGTGATCAAAGCAGAAAGGAACAACAAACTCAATAAGTCTCGTACAGAACACAACGGATTTCAAGAATCTAAGATACAACATTAGAGAAAGTTGCCTAATCCCTGTTGTTACCATTTTCATCATCATCACCATCATCACCATCATCATCATCATCATCATCATCAGATCAACATCAATTATAAAAATATTTCAAATCCGTATCAAACAATGATATAGGACTACGTTCAAATCAAATCAAATCAAATCAAATCAAATCAAATGTTACAGCTGTACTGGGGTCTAATACAGACTCTTAATTCAGCAAGTAATTACCTCAGTTGAATAGAAAGATTTTTCTGTCACACAGGTCAGTCCCACACCTAAATTAACCTCAGTTTTTATGACTGTGATTGGCCCAGATATATGCACTAGGGAATCGGGTGCCAACCTATGGATGAATTCAGAACAGTGTCCTATCTCTGATTGGGTACTAATCGGAGAGCTAGAGAGAAGGGCAGGCAGTGTGAGTAAAGTAAAGTCTACCGTTTCTGCATAGTAGAGTAAACAGCCCCTTGTCCGAGCGAGTACGCACGTAAGGCAGGAGCCCATCTCCTGTTTCTGTAGCGTTAGGCAGCTCGGTGAACAAGTACACTCCCTTGGACAGGACGCTAGTCTAGAATTTAAGCAAAAGATCTGTTTACCGTTGTCCCATAAAATAATGTAGGAGGGAAAGGATTATAGTCTCAGAATATGGGGATCGAACAGTAACTCAACCTATATAATGTAAAATTTAACATCACACTAAAATGTTCACAGAAATTCAGCAAATTAGTTAGACATGACATAAATATGAGATATAGGTAACTGACAAAATAATGGAAACACTTCAGTAAATGAGGGATACAAAGTATTTATATTTAAAGCAGGTGCTTCCACACAGGTGTAGTTCCTGAGTAAATTAATCAATTAGCATCCCATCATGCTTAGGGGGATGCATTTTACATGCTTAAATAAGGGAAAAACATTGTTTTTATAAAAATCCTTTGCAGACCATTATTTTGGCTACCCTTGCTAGGATGACAACCCCATCCACCGAGCACAAGTGGTCCCTGACTGGTTTGATGGACATGAAAACGGTGTAAACCATATGCCATGGCCGTCTCAGTCACCAGACCTCAACCTAAATGAACACTTCTGGGAGATTCTGGAGCGGCACCTGGGACAGTGATTTCCACCACCGTCAACAAATCACTTCCATTTCTAATGGAAGAATGGCGTCGCATCCATCCAATAGAGTTCAAATCAAATGTTATTGGTCACATACACACGGTTAGCAGATGTTGTTGTGAGTGTAGCGAAATGCTTGTGCTTCTAGTTCCGACAACGCAGCAATATCTAACATCTAATCTAACAATTCCACAACAACTACCTAATCTAATCTAAGTAAAGGAATGGAATAAGAACATATCAATATAAATATATGAATAAGAAATGACCGAGACGCAGAGGCAAGATGCAATAGATGGTATAAAATACAGTACATATACTGTATATATATATACATATCTTGCATGAGCAATGCAAGATACATAAACATTACTAAAGTGGCATTGTTTAAAGTGACTAGTGATCCATTTATTAAAGAGGCCAATGATTTCAAGTCTGTATGTAGGCAGCAGCCTCTCTGTGTTAGTGGTGGCTGTTCAACAGTCCTTTCTGAAAACTGCATTGTTGGTTAAGTAAGCAATTCACTGTAAGGTCTAAACCTGTTGTATTCGGCGCATGTGACAAATGCAGCTTGATTTGATTTCAATTGTATGTGAAGATTCAATAAGTCATTGTTTTGGCAAGCCTTCCTCCCAAGATGGCCTTGAGATAGAAGATATTTTTCAGTCTCTCGGTCTCAGCTTTGATGCACTTGTTCTGACCTCGCCTTCTGGATGGTAAGCGGGGTGAATAGGCACTGGCTCGGGTGGTTGTTGTCCGTGATTATCTTTTTGGCTTTCCTGTGACATTGGGTGCTGTAGGTGTCCTGGAGGGCAGGTAGTTTGACCCCAGTGATTCATTGTGCAGACCGCACCACCCTCTGGAGAGCCCTGCTGTTGTGGTGATACAACCTGAGAGGATGCTCTCAATTGTGCATCTTTAAAGTTTTGTGAGGTTTTTTGGTGACAAGCCATATTTCTTCAGCCTCCTGAGGCCTTCTTCACCACATTATCTGTGTGGGTGGACCATTTAAGTTTGTCCGTGATGTGTAAGCCGAGGAACTTAAAACTTTCCACCTACTCCACTGCTTGTGGATGCTCCCTCTGCTGTTTCCTGAAGTCCACAATAATATCCTTAGTTTTGTTGATGTTGAGTGAGAGGTTGTTTTCCTGACACCACACTCTGAGTGCCCTCACCTCCTCCCTATGGGCTGTCTTGTTGTTGTTGGTAATCAAGACTACTACTGTTGTGTCATCTGAAAACTTGATGACTGAGTTGGAGATGTGCAAGGCCACACAGTCATGGGTGAATCGGGAGTACAGAAGGGGACTGAACACACACCCTTGTGAGGCCCCAGTGCTGAGGATCAGCGAAGTGGAGATGATGTTTCCTACCTTCACCACCTGGGGGCATCCCGTCAGGAAATCCAGGACCCAACTGCACAGGGCGGGGTTGAGACCCAGGGCCTCAAGCATAATGATGAGCTTGGAGGATACTATGGTGTTGAAATCTGAACTGTAGTCAATGAACAGCACTCTCACGTAGGTATTCCTCTTGTCCAGATGGGATAGGGCAGTCTGATGGCGATTGCATCGTCTGTGGATTTATTGGGGCGGTACGCAAATTGAAGTGGGTCTGGAGTGACAGGTAAGGTGGAGGTGATATGATCCTTGACTAGTCTCTCACTAGCACTTCATGATGACAGAGGTGAGTGCTTCTGGGCAATAGTCATTTAGTTCAGTTACCTTTGCCTTCTTGGGTACAGGAACAATGCTGGCCATCTTGAAGAACATGGGGACAGCAAACTGGTATAGGGAGAGATTGAATATGTCCATAAACACACCTGCCAGCTGGTCTGCGCCTGCTCTGAGGATCTGGCCAGGGATGCCATCTGGGCCGACAGACTTACGAGGGTTAACATGTTTAAATGTCTTACTCACGTCAGCCATGGAGAAGGAGAGCCCGCAGTCCATGGTAGCGGGCCACGTTGGTGGCACTGTATTATCTTCAAAGCGGGCAAAGAAGGTGCTTAGTTTGTCTGGAAGAAAGATGTCGGTGTCTGTGACGTGGCTGATTTTCTTTTTGTAGTCCATGACTGTTTGTAGACCCTGCCTCATACGTCTTGTGTCTGAGCCGTTGAACCGCTTGTTTGATTACCTTGCGGAGGGAATAACTACACTGTTTGTATTCGGCCATTATCCCAGTCATCTTTCCATGGTTAAATGCAGTAGTCTGCGCTTTCCACATTTTCTGGTTAGGTAGGTTTTAATCGTCACAGTGGGTAAAACATCTCCTATGCACTTCCTTATAAACTCACTCATCGAATCAGCGTACAAATCCATATTATTCTTTGAGACTACCCAGAACATGTCCCAGTCAGTGAGATCAAAACAATCTTGAAGCGTGGTTTCTGATTGGTCAGACCAGCATTGAATAGTCCTTATCCCAGGTACATCCTGTTTGATTTTCTACCTATAGGAAGGTAGGAGCAAAATTGAGTCGTGATCACATTTGCCAAACAGAGGGCAGGGTAGGGCCTTGTATGCATCGCGGAATTAGCAGTGATCCAGTGTTTTTCCAGCACGAGTGCTACAATCTATATACTGATAGAATTTAGGTAGCCTTGTTCTCAAATTTGCTTTGTTAAAATCCCTAGCTACAATACATGCAGCCTCAGGGTATATGGTTTCCAGTTTGCATAAATTCCAGTGATGTTCCTTGAGGGCTGTTGTAGTATCGGTTTGAGGGGGGATATACACGTCTGTGACAATAACCGACAGGAATTCTCTTGGGAGATAATACGGTCGGCATTTGATTATGAGGAATTCTTGATCAGGTGAACAAATGGACTTGAGTTCCTGTATGTTGTTACAATTACACCATGAGTCGTTAATCATGAAACATACACCCACGCCCTTCTTCTCGGAGAGATGTTTATTTCTGTCAGCGCAACGCACAAAGTATCCCGTTGTACTGACTCCGACAGCATATCCCAAAAGAGCCATGTTACTGTGAAACAGAGTAAGTAATAATCCCTGATGTCTCACTGGAAAGCAACCTTAGCCCTAATTTCGTCTACCTTGTTATCTAGAGACTGGACATTAGTGAGTGATCTACTCGGAAGCAGTGGCTGGTGTGCGCACCTCCGAAGTCTGACCAGAAGGCCGCTCCGTCTTTCAGACATTTGTAGAACCTATGCCAAGGTGCATTGAAGTTGTTCTGGCACCCAATTCCCCATTAGGCACTTTATGTTGTTTCCTTTATTTTGGCACTTACCTGTATCATAATCTTAGTATGAGGACACTTCAATCAACTTTCAACATTTTTATTTTCAAAATTAGCAATTTCAGAGACCTCTATTCGTCCACAGTTGCGCAATATTACCAATATAACAAATGTGCTGAAGAAATATCACAAAATAAGTGCAGCAATACAATAGCCTATCATATCTTTGGGAATACTGGGGAAAGAATGTGGATGGTTCCTTACTGTGGGTATATAGAGCATAGGGGGGAAATGGATTCAGCAGGAAGAAATCTAATCTGTGAAGTATGGCTTTCTCTATTAAAGTCTCAATGCTCTCACATTTATGTTGGTGTGTCTTGGCTTTGGCAATTGTAAAATATTTTTATATATATATATATATATATATATATATATATATATACAGTATATCACAAAAGGCAGTGGAGAAACATGTGGGTAATCATGGCATATCTAATGTTATTTCCATCTAATGTTATTTCCATGGAATGTCACTTTTGTTTCAATAAACCAAAATGATGAAAAACAGTTGCTGAACATTATTAAAACAAGATACATTATGTTACATGCTACTTTCAAGTCAGGTTTAAAGTCATATGGGAGACTGTCTGATTTCTAAATGGCACCATATTCCCTACATAGTGCACTACTTTTGACCAGTAGTGCACTATACAAGGAATAGGATGCCATTTGGGATTCATTCGGTGTTGAAATACAGCAACATCAGTCTCTCTTTGTTTCTCATTTCAGCTAGCTTCTCCTTGTCCTTCTTATTCTCCTTCTCCTTCTTCTCATTGTCCTTCTCATTCTCCTTCTCCTTCTTCTCCTTGTCCTTCTCATTCTCCTTCTTCTCCTTGTCATTCTCCTTCTCCTTCTCCTTCTCCTTCTCCTTCTCCTTCTCCTTCTCATTCTCCTTCTCCTTCTCCTTCCCCTTGTCCTTCTTGTCCTTCTCATTCTCCTTCTCCTTCTCCTTCTCCTTCTTCTCCTTCTCCTTCTTCTCCTTCTCCTTCTCCTTCTTCTTCTTCTAACTCCTACTAGGTCCATCATTTCATTGGTGTATTATACAGCCCCTTCTTTTTAAATTAAAAGTCACAATCTGCCTGTCAAGCAATTGCTAGTGCAGTTTGTCTCTGCCTTGTGGCAATAACGTTGTGGACTGAATATTTTAAGTCAACATGCAACCCCTTTTCTACCCCGTAGGTGCTTCTGTGTGATTAAATGACAATCTACTGCCAATATCACTTTGCAATAATTAAACTGCAGCAAGAACCTGGAGAGACAAAACACGTAGGGCTGTGTTCCAAATGGAACCACACACCCTGATTAGTGCACTACATTTGTGTGGGGCCCATAGGTTCTCTGGTCAAAAGTAGTGCACTATATAGGGAATGGGATACCATTTGGGATAAACAAAGCAGCTTCTCCAGACAAAGAAAAACAACGTAGTGAAAAGACCAAGTCTCAAGGGGGTATTAGCGTTTCCTGATCAACAGTCATGTAGCCTGTGGAGTGAGGAAGACTAGGATATGGGAGGAAGGCTTGCCAAAACAATGACTTATTGAATCTTCACATACAATTGAAATCAAATCAAGCTGCATTTGTCACATGCGCCGAATACAACAGGTTTAGACCTTACAGTGAAATGCTTACTTAACCAACAATGCAGATTTCAGAAAATACCCCCCAAAAAAGTAAGAGATAAGAATAACAAATAATTAAAGAGCAGCAGAAAAAAAATAACAATAGTGGGGCTATTTGCAGGGGGTACCGGTACAGAGTCAATGTGGAGGCTATATACAGGGTATTACGGTACAGAGTCAATGTGGAGGCTATATACAGGGGGTACCGGTACAGAGTCAATGTGGAGGCTATATACAGGGGGTACCGGTACTGAGTCAATGTGGAGGCTATATACAGGGGGTACCGGTACAGAGTCAATGTGGAGGCTATATACAGGGGGTACCGGTACAGAGTCAATGTGGAGGCTATATACAGGGGGTACCGGTACAGACTCAATGTGGAGGCTATATACAGGGGGTACCGGAACAGAGTCAATGTGGAGGCTATATACAGGGTGTACCGTACAGAGTCAATGTGGAGGCTATATACAGGGGGTACCGGTACAGAGTCAATATGGAGGCTATATACAGGGGGTACCGGTACAGAGTCAATGTGGAGGCTATATACAGGGTGTACCGGTACAGAGTCAATGTGGAGGCTATATACAGGGGGTACCGATACAGAGTCAATGTGGAGGCTATATACAGGGTGTACCGGTACAGAGTCAATGTGGAGGCTATATGCAGGGGGTACCGGTACAGAGTCAATGTGGAGGCTATATACAGGGGTACCGGTACAGAGTCAATGTGGAGGCTATATACAGGGGGTACCGGTATAGAGTCAATGTGGAGGCTATATACAGGGGATACCGGTACAGAGTCAATGTGGAGGCTATATACAGGGGGTACCGGTACAGAGTCAATGTGGAGGCTATATACAGGGTGTACCGGTACAGAGTCAATGTGGAGGCTATATACAGGGGGTACCGATACAGAGTCAATGTGGAGGCTATATACAGGGTGTACCGGTACAGAGTCAATGTGGAGGCTATATGCAGGGGTACCGGTACAGAGTCAATGTGGAGGCTATATACAGGGGTACCGGTACAGAGTCAATGTGGAGGCTATATACAGGGGGTACCGTTATAGAGTCAATGTGGAGGCTATATACAGGGGATACCGGTACAGAGTCAATGTGGAGGCTATATACAGGGGGTACCGGTACAGAGTCAATGTGGAGGCTATATACAGGGGGTACCAGTACAGAGTCAATGTGGAGGCTATATACAGGTGTCACTGGTGTCTAGGTAATTGAGGTAATATGTTCATGTAGGTAGAGTTATTAAAGTGACTATGCATTGATAATAACAGAGAGTAGCAGCAGCGTAGGAGAGGGGGGGGTGCAAATAGCCTGAGTAGCCATTTGATTAGCTGTTCAGGAGACTTATGGCTTGGGGGCAGAAGCCGTTTAGAAGCCACTTGGACCTAGACTTGGCGCTCCGGTACCACTTGTCGGGGAGAACAGGCTGTGGCTCGGGTGGCTGGGGTCCCTGATGATCTTCTTTGCCTCCCTGCGACACCTGGTGTTGTAGGTGTCCTGGAGGGTAGACGGTGAGCACTCAATGGTGCGTTCAGCTGAGCGTACTGCCCTCTGTAGCACCTTGTCGTCAGCCGCGGTGGAGTTGCCATACCAAGCTGTGATGCAGCCCAACAGTATCTCTCGATGGTGCTATTGTAGAGGGCCCTAGGGAACAGGCCGCATTTCTGAGGGTGAAGAGTTAGTTGCTGCTGTGCCTTCTTCACCACGGTGTCCGTGAGGTTCGATCATTACAGCTAATCGGAGACGCTGAGGAACTTTACGTTTTTGCGCATCTCCACAGTGAATAGGATGGGGGCGTGCCCAACCTGGTTTCTCCTGAAGTCCACAATCAGCTCCTTCGTTTTGCTGCCGTTGAGGAAGAGTTTTTTTTAACTGTCACCACTCCGTCAGAGTGCCTACCTCAAGTGTGTCGGGGGGGAGGTGATATGGCCTTTAACTTGTGAGGGTTTGAATAGTCCTCCGTAGAGACCATAAGCACGTAGCCCTCGTTGTCCTCAGGGGCTCTCCTCGACAGCTCAGAGTTGTTAAGCTTTAACCAGGAGAAAAAGGGTGTTTAGCTCGCCTGGTAGGGCGGTGTTGGTGTCCGCCACATGACAGGCTTTCTTTTTGTAATCTATGATCGTTAGAAGCCCCTGCCACATACGCCTCATGTCCGACATACTGAATTGCTCCTCCAGTTTGTCTCCATACTTGTGTCTCGCCATCATGATTGATTTGCGTAGGTCATATTTGAATTGTTTAATCATACTATTGTCCCCGGTCTCCTTTTCGTGTTAATAAGTCTCTCTCTCTTTCAATTTTTGATTCGGGCCATTTTTGGAAGCCAGCCAGCTAACGTTAGCTAACAGTACACTAAAATAATAGTTCAAATTAGAGTGGAGTCTTTTGTTAACACATGTAGCTGGCTAGCTAAAAAATGGACCATTAAAAAAAACAATTCAAGACGTTACTACCCTGCATGAATCTGCAGGTAGCTAACCAACCAGGCTCTATGGCTTTAACTAGTCAAGCAAATGTGTCTGAGATACGAAAAATAAGATCATACACATAACGTTAGCTAGCGACCCAACCAGCTAATGTTAGCTAGCTAACAGTACACTTGAAATGAAACCACTTTCTGTCAAAATTAGAAATGAGTAATATCTGAAAATATAGGTAGCTAGGCTATCTTACCCGTGGTCTGAAATCGGAGTAGATAGTCAGACCGAATTTCCCAGCTAGTATGTCTATCAACATTTGCAGTGACATTCTACTGAAATGGATACTTGAGTGGTTTTTAAGACATGTAGCTAGCTAGCTAAACAATGGGCCATAATCACCACTCTTGACATTACTACCCTGCATGAATCTGCAGGTAACTAACCAACCAGGTTCTATGGCTATAACTAGTTGAGCAAATGTGTCTCAGATACGAATAATAAGATCATACCCAGCCAGCTAACATTAGCTAGCTACCCAGTCAGCTAAAGTTATCTAGCTAGCAGTACACTTTTTGTCAAAATTAGAAACATGTGATATCTGAAAATGTAGCTAGCAAGACTATCTTAACAGTATATATCATGGTTGAACGGGTCTCCTGTCTGACGCCATGCATGATTGTCCTAAATTTGACGATGTAATCCAGACTGGTGTTTTCTCCAACTCCTTAGCTATCATACTCAAATTCCACGGTCCTCCAGAAAGTGGAGATTATACACATAACACTAGCTAGCGAGCCAGCCAGCTTAAGTTAGCTACCTAACAGTGCACTTTAAATTGACATTGGGTTTATGTAGTTTTACTACGCAATTTTTAAAAAGCAGTGTTTGACACGATAATCTAGACATACTGACCAGCTCCAATCGTGCTATATGGCAGACCAATACAAACTCATTTCTCGGCATGTCCAGCCTACTCATTACCCCAAACAAAAGCCATGGATTACAGGCAACATGGCACTGAGCTTAAGGGCAGAGCTTCCGCTTTCAAGGAGTGGGACTCTGACCCGGAAGCATATAAGAAATCCCGCTATGCCCTCCAACGAACCATCAAACAGGCAAAGCATCAATGCAGGACTAAGAACGAATCTTACTACACCGGCTCCGGCACTCGTTGGATGAGGCAGGGCTTGCAAACTATTACACACTACAAAGACAAGCACAGCTGAGAGCTGCTCAGTTACAAGAGCCTACCAGACGAGCTAAATAACTTGATGCACGCTTCAAGGAAAGTAACACTGAAACATGCATGAGAGCATCAGCTGTTCTGCACGACTGTGTGATCACGCTCTCCGCAGTGAGTAAGACCTTTAAAGAGATCAACATTCACAGACAGATTACCAGGATGTGTACTCCGATCATGCGCTGACCAACTGGCAGTGTCTTCACTGGCATTTTCATCCTCTCCCTGTCCGAGTCTGTAATATCAACATGTTTCAAGCAAACCACCATAGTCCTTGTGCCCAATAACACTAAGGTAACCTGCCTAAATGACCACCGACCCGTAGCACTCACGTCTGTAGCCATGAAATGCTTTGAAAGGCTGGTCATGGCTCACATCAACACCCTTATCCCAGAAACCCTAGACCCACTCCAATTTGCATACTGCACCAACAGATCCGCATATCATGCAATCTCCATTGCACTCCACATTGCCCTTTCACACATGGACAAAAGGAACACCTGTGTGAGAATGCTATTCATTGACTACAGCTCAGCGTTCAACACTATAGTGCCCTCAAAGCTCATCATTAAGCTAAGGACCCTGGGACTAAACACCTCCCTCTGCAACTGGATCCTGGACTTCCTGACGGTCCGCCTTCAGGTGGTAAGGGTAGGTAACAACAAATATCTCTCCCTCGACGTGATCGAGACGAAGGAGATAAACGTGGACAAAGGAAAAGGAGGACCACCTGGATTCTCAGCGACAGGCCAGTAGTGGAGCAGGTTGAGAGCTTCAAGTTTCTTGGCGTCCACATCACCAACATGGTCCAAACATACCAAGACAGTTGTGAAGAGGGCACGAAAATGCCTATTCCCCCTCAAGAGACTGAAAAGATTTGGCATGGGTCCCCAGATCCTCAAAAAGTTATACAGCTGCACCATCGAGAGCATCACTGCCGGGTATGGTAACTGCTTGGCCTCCTACCGCAAGGCACTACCGAAGGTAGTGCGTATGGCCCAGTACATCACTGGGGCCATGCTTCTTCCCATCCAGGACCTCTATACCAGTCAGAGGATTGTCTTAATGACAAATGACAAAACATATTCCCCCTCAGGAGACTGAAAAGATTTGGCCTGGGTCCTCATATCCTTAAAAGGTTTTTCATTGGTACCTTCGAGAGCATCCTGACGAGTTGCATCACCGCCTGGTATGGCAACTGCTCGGCCTCCGACCGCAAGTCACTGCAGAGAGTAGTGCGTACGGCCCAGTACATCACCGTGGCCAAGCATTCTGCCTTTCGGTATCTCCATAGCAGGCGGTGTCAGAGGAAGGCCCTAAAAATTGTCAAAAACTCTAGCCACCCTAGTCATAGACTGTTCTCTCTGCTATCGCACGGCAAGTGGTACCGGAGTGCCAAGTCTAGGTCCAAGTGGCTTCTAAACGGCTTCTGCCCCCAAGCCATACTTTCAAAATCTTAGCTAGCAAGCTAGAAAATCTTAGCTAGCAAGCTAGAAAAGTAGTCATCCACAATCTACTGGAAAATCCTTTTCAATCCTTGTGAAAAGAATATGATATGAAAATAAATTATTGATAAAACATATCGGGGCTCATTGGCCATTGGACATAAAGATTACACAGCACGTTGGAGATCATAAATTCAACAATGAGTGGTTTGTAAGGAATCAGTGGCTAACTGCAAGAGTTGCAAAGCTACCACTAGCCTGCTATTCAGTGGAGTGGGTGTGTGGTCTAAGTCTGGGTTTAAGTGTCTCTTTTCCAAGCTTAAAAGGGTAAACATTCACATGTTGGGGCGGCATGTCGCCTATTGGTTAGAGCATTGGACTAGTAACTGAAAGGTTGCCAGATCAAATCCCCGTGCTGACAAGGTAATAAGAATGTGTTCTTAACTGACTTGCCTAGTTTAAATAAAGGTGTGTACATGCACCACCATGGGTCAGGAAATGTTTAACACATTGGCCATGCTGTCAATCCAGCATGATTTCTGTCGTGTTCAAAACAACTAGAAACACAGAACTGAGAAATCTCAGACGTCAGTGAGTTCAAGACAAGGAACTCAGACTGGGAAAAAACATTTTGAACGGTCATCCAACTCTGAATTCAAAGTCGGGAACTTGGGCCTCTTTCTAGAGCTTTGACCTGAAGATCACTGACATCATGATTCAACCTTTGTTTTTTTTCCCAGAGATCCCAGTTGTCTTGAAAGCACCATATATGCAGAAAATGCTACACTTTCATGAAAATGTTTCCCACAAGGACCACCGCGCCACCTTTGTTGATTGTTTACATGCATGATGGACAGCCAAGCGTAGGGCACAAGATGCGACTGAAATTTTGCAGGTGGGGAGAGTGCAAGAAAGGGTGGAGGAGGAGGAGACTTGTCTTGAAATACTGGGCATCTTGTTTTGACTTGCATTATGTTATGACAAGCATTATCTGAATTATACCTACACAATTATATCTACGGAGCAGCGACTTCTACAGAGGAACTTTGAATGTCTTTGAAGTTCTGAGAGTTGGCATAGCGCTGGACCAGAGCTAGCTAACAAGCTAACAGGCTTGTGTGAAGAGCGGCACCAGAATTAAAAACCGTCTTGCCTTTTTGTAGTTAATATATATATATCCAGTCTGAAACATGATAACTATAGTATCCTATTGTAAATACTGTAGTTCATTTACTATAGTAAAAAGTTCCTATAGTAAAAGTTAATCCATTATTCTCTAATACAAAATCTCTCTCCCTATCTTCTGGATCACGCTTGTAAGTACTGTTGTGTATGCTTTGGCGGTGGAGAGGCAGGTAGCCTACACATTCACACACATGCTGGCAACGACTCCAGCTGGCAGGCAGACACTGGAAGACGACTATGGGTGACAGAGTGAGGGCTTTGCATACCGTAGGCACTGGGGGGAAAATAGGACTGGAAAAAAATGCCCGGAACCTAAACTAATTTGATTAATTCCCATGCTTTTAAAATAAGGGTTCTATTCTGAAATAGTATAGATACCTTTTACTCTCGGTTCTGTTTCTGTTCTTCTAAAAATGTAGTTATTTTCCGGTTTTCTTTTCAGTTCCCTGAACCAGTTCCCATCCCTGGTTGAAACATCCTTTAGCCTAAGTCCCTTTGCTATCAGGAAACCAGGAAGTGTATTCTGAACATTTTCGTGACTGTTTAGTATTCCATCCATTGCATTCTGTTTCAAGTCACTCATACCATGGTTTAACACTACTCACAATACTGAATGGATCAAACAGCTGATGTAGGCCTACTAAACTCAGCAACAAAAGAAAAGATAATAACTTAGAAAGATAATTCGTAAAAATCTAAATAACTATACAGATCTTCATTGTAAAGGGTTTAAATGCTGTTTCCCATGCTTGTTCAATGAACCATAAACAATTAATGAACATGCACCTGTGGAACGGTCGTTAAGACACTAACAGCTTACAGACGGTAGGCAATTAAGGTCATAGTTATGAAAACTTAGGACACTAAAGAGGCCATTCTACTGACTTTGAAAAACACCAACAGAAAAATGCCCAGGGTCCCTGCTCATCTGCGTGAACGTGCTTAACATGCTGACCAGACCGGACACATCGCGTGCGCGAGCATTACAAAATAAATTTAGAAATCTCTGTTATTCAATTATTGCACCCACACTACTCACACGTGCCAACGAGCATCTGCATTGCCAAGGGCTAGAAGTCATTCCTATTTCTGACGCAGATCTCGCAGCAAGTCCTGCCTCTCACATCTCCTCATTGGTTTATAGAAGCAGGTACCCACATGCCATCTCCTCATTGGTTATACCCACGTGGGTGATTGAAAGACAAACTGTTTTGTCGGTTGTCGTGGTAATACTATGAAAGTGTAGATGCCAATCACCATATAAGTTCAAAGGTGAAAAAGCCTGGAAGGAGGAGAGATGACTAGAAACGATTCGGTTGACCGTTTTATGTGTGGATTAATTGTCGGAGTAGAGGACCTTGTGCATTTCAGGTAAAATGACAACTCAATGTTTATATCCCAAGACAAATTAGTTAGCAACAGCAAGAAGCAACCCAGATCTCAATCCCAAAGAGCAATTCTAGGACCTGTTGGATCGGAGGGTGAGGGCTAGGGCCATTCCTCACAGAAATGTCAAGGAACTTGCAGGTGCCTTGGTGGAAGAGTGGGGTAACATCTCACAGTAAGAACTGACAAATCTGGTGCAGTCCATGAGGAGGAGATGCACTGCAGGACTTAATGCAGCTGGTGACCAGATACTGACTGTTACTTTTGATTTTGACACCCTCCTTTGTTCAGGGACACATTATTCTATTTCTGTAAGTCACATGTCTGTGGAACTTGTTCAGTTTTTGTCTCAGTTGTTGAATCTTGTTACGTTTATACAAATATTTACACATGTTAAGGTAGCTGAAAATAAATGCTGTTGACTGTGAGAGGACGTTTAAGTTGTCTAAATTCAAAGTTGTGTCTCAGACTTATGTTAATCATCCTACTACCTTCATTGGTTTCTTTTGTTTATCTTCTCCAGTTTCCACTGAAGAATGGGCAGAAGAACATACAGTACTACCCACTCCCTCGTGGATGCCCACTCACACCTTCAGTCCTCCGTTTGAATGGAAAACGTATCCATGGCAACGAGTGTTCTGCTTTGCTACTCTTGAATCCAATGCCTCAAGTTATAACTGAAGTTTAGTTTCAAAGAAAACTATAATGTTGTTTAATATAATGCAACAATTTGTTTGATTCAGTAGTTGTGCTTATTCTTACCCACCTGTCTTTGACGGTCTTTGACAATTTGTCTTTCTACGTGGTAAAGTTTAAGGTACCCCTTTATTTGACAGGGTCAGTATGACTCTGATATGACCGTGTAATAAACTTGAAATAAGATCAGTCATACATTTATGACCACCCATGTCAAAATGACATACTCTTATTAGTATAGCTGCTGTCATTCTGTCTTTCAAGTGTCTCAGACTTGCTATCATATAAAGGCTACTGAGTTTTGAAAACAAGCGATAGATGATCTCGCTACACAGCGATATTTTCTTTCACTTTATTCTGGGAACTAAATTTATGAATATGTAGCATGATCTATTTTTCTGTCTGTCTGCATTGAACAATTACACATAAATGTAAGGACATTGATGAATTTAATTCATTGTCCGATTCTGTAAGGTCATATTCACTTTTATGTGGTCTAAAAACATTGGATTTTGTCACGCCCTGATCTGTTTCACCTGTCTTTGTGATTGTCTCCACACCCCTCCAGGTGTCACCCATCTTCCCAATTATCCCCTGTGTATTTATACCTGTGTTCTCTGTTTGTTTGTTGCCAGTTCATTTTGTTCCTCAAACCTACCAGCGTTTTTACGCTTGCTCCTGCCTTGTCTATATTCCTGTTTTCTAATTTTCCAGATTTTGTCCTTTCTACCTGCCCTGACCCTGCCTGCCGTCCAGTACATTTGCCTCACTATTCTGGATTACAGGGCTCTGCCTGACCCTGAGCCTGCCTGCTGTCGATACATTTGCCCCTCTACTCTGGAATAGCGACCTCTGCCTGACCCTGAGCCTGCCTGCTGTCGCTACATTTGCCCCTCTACTCTGGATTAGCGACCTCTGCCTGACCCTGAGCCTGCCTGCTGTCGGTACATTTGCCCCACTACTCTGGATTAGCGACCCCTGCCTGACCTGACCCTGAGCCTGCCTGCTGTCGGTACATTTGACCCACTACTCTGGATTAGCGACCTCTGCCTGACCCCGAGTCTACCTTTGACTGCCCGGGTTTCGTATTAATAAACTTTTGTTACTTCGAATTTGTCTGCACCTGGGCATTACCTTCAAACGTGATAGATTTGTATTGATATGGTATAAACATGCTGAATAAATGGCTATTATCTTATTTAGTAGGAAATAACGTTCATTTGAAGAGAAGATTTTCTGTCCCTCTTATGCATGTCCATGTTGCAGGTGTTATGCTCATGAAACTAGGACAGTTGGTTCAAATATCATGAAATACCAATGGATTCCATCCGACATGTCAAAATATAGCTATGGCACTCAAGTGTATAGCGAATGTATGGTGTTGAATTAAGTTGCTAAGGCCTTTTGACCTATTCCTAATTGATAGACAAGGTGCAATACTGGGTTACTCCCAGCAGCCTATAAACATACAGAAGCTTTCTAGATCTATATCAGCGGTCTCCAACCTTTTCTAGTGGAGATACTTTAAAAAATGAAACACGTTGCGAGCTATACATTTGTATCTATCTTTCAAAATAGGCACATTCTCCTCTTCTCCTCTCCCCTGCAACTGTTCCCCCATGACCTTGGTGTGCAAGAGAAAGTAGTGCACTATGGTTTCTGTCAATATAACTGGTAAAATAATAGTTAATAAACAACTCTAGGGCTTCTTGAGTGGCACAGCGGTTCAAGGCACTGCGTCGCAGTGTTGTGGCATCACTACAGCCTTGGGTTGGATTCCAGTGATCAGGAGTCCCATAGGGCAGTGCACAATTGGCGGGGGGTTGTTGTTTCCTCCAACACATTAGTACAGCTGGCTTACGGTTTAAGCGAGCCGCTGTTAAGAAGCGGCTTGGCAGGTCATGTTTCGGAGGAAGCATGGCTCGACCTATACCTTTACAGCGATGAGACAAGATAATAAACACGAAATTGGAGCGAAAAAGTGGAGGGGGTGAAATTTAAATATTCTGTTTTATATTTTCCCAAATGATGTTTCCACAGTTTTAATTCTCCCAGTTTTAGATTTGTGTTGTTTTTGCTCCAAACATTTATATTTTTCATAGAGAAACAACGGAATTGGATGTTCTGAGTCCATGTCAATGGTAAAATCACATCAAAAGACAAAACATTTTTGGGTCTGGAGGAAAATGAACAAATACATTTTTTTGCGTAACTTTAGTTGTGCATCTAGCGAGTGAAGAATGTCCTGCCTAAAGTTCCGGTCTAGCGATGCTTCTGTACTGCTGCTGCTCATTTCATGGCAAAGTTTGCAAGTAACAAATAATGATAAACTTCTGCCAGGTAAGCCAACTTTGCCATTAAAATTGATTGATGTTATTGAAATGTATTTATTGAGGTTTTGGGGAAAGTATTTCAGTCATCTTACAAGACGGTTATCACATCAACTGTCTACATACGGAGTGATAGACAAACACGCGCACCACACAGACTGACAGGGGCAATATTTCTGGAAATTAATTGGCAGATATTGTGTTAGGTTTGGCTTTTGAAGCCAATAGTGGCTAAACAGGGGTGGGATATTGTCAATGTTCTGTTGATTAGATAGTAGCTGGGAGCTGGCGGTGTCAGATACTTGTGAGATTTGTTTTGACAGTTTGTGATGGAACACATGGAACACATGGAACACATGGAACACATGGAACACATGGAATGTCCTTTCGGAATTGTTTGGCGAGCTGCTCATAGGTGGGCTGGCGATCGACCTGTCATAGACCCCTGGTCAATATGATATGTTTAGCTATGTCTGCTTTCTCGTGGCTGCAAGAGTTACTGAGACTGTCGTAAAATGTGAATGTACAAATTGGGGTATCCTTCTTTCAAGCACTTTTCCTTATATTAATAGGACATCTTGGCAAGGGAACCCAATGGCTTTTAAAATAATTGAATAAAAAGCATGTTGTGATATTACCTAACGCCTACTGACCTTTTATCCTGGGTATCATTCAAATATATGCTTGGTGTTGATGCCTTCCTAAGTGATTCCACTTTACTTTTAGAGAGGTTGGGGAAGGGGGGGGGCTGTAATGCATTATCTGAGATCAAGCCCTGTGCATAACTCAGAGATATCTTAATGTACAGTATGTGTCTTAAGTCCAGCTCAAATACAACAGCAGATAGGAAACAAGACGAGATCAAACTAAATGAAAAAAAAAGACAAAGACATGCAAGTAGAAACCGTTTCCACGGTAACGCTTTACAACAACATGATTCAACTTTTCAGCAAAGTTTCCACTTGTTGTAGCAAACGAGTGTCATGAAATACATGGACCAGAAACAGGGTACTCAGTGTGACTTGTCGGATAAATATCTGCATGTTATAGGGCCAGCTCTAGTCTTTTGGGGGACCTGTTGTATGCATTTAACCTTTATTTAACTAGGCAAGTCAGTTAAGAACAAATTCTTATTTACAATCACGGCCTACCCCAGCCAAACCCTAACCCGGACGAAGCTGGGCCAGTTACGTTCCGCCCTATGGGACTCGCAATCACAGCCGGTTGTGATACAGCTCAGGATCAAACCGGGGTCTGTAGTAACACCTCTAGCACTGAGATGCAGTGCCTTAGACCGCTGCGCCACTCGGGAGCCCTAAGTGAGACTTGGTTGGGGGGGTGTCCTAGTCTCGCGTTGCCGTACCTCCAATATCACATTGCAGTCGCCACTCCCTTAGAGGTCTAGAGAATTGCAAAAACGGTTTGTTCTAAAACTCCTTATTAGAGTGTGACATTGCGTCTCGTCTCATGCATCTGAACTGGGCTTTATGGAATGGACAATAATATGATGATTAGTGTTAATCTTAACATCCTTCTGCGAACTAGAGAGACATTGGTCCAAATCATTTACTTGTTTCACATCATGTCAGCTATAATGATGGAGGCCTACGCAAGATCCCAGCGTACAGAAGACGGAGTAACCGTATGTCTCAGTAAACCCATGAGAGCAGACGCCTGTGAAGCAAGCAGTAACCATATGTCTGTAAACACATGAGAGCAGCGGCCTGTGAAGCAAGCAGTAACCATATGTCTCGGTAAACCCATAACAGCAGAGGCCTGTGAAGCAAACAGTAACCGTATGTCTCGGTAAACACATGACAGCAGCAGCCTGTGAACCAAAACAGCTTTCATTTTCATTATTTTTATTTTGAAGCAAGTAAATTCTACATTTGAATAGCAGCATGAAGCATTGTTCTTGTCTGTCCATTCAGACAGTGTAAAGTTCACAAAGCAACACTGACGTTTAACCAACCAATCACAACAAGAAGTTAAATCAACAGAGCTGCTTCGGTCTCTTTGCAGTCCTCCTCTAAGGAGTTCATTAAAACAGATATACTTCAGTTGTATGCTTAGCTGACTTTGAGCCAACAATGTATCAGTCCAAAAAAGGCCCATTTCTGAATCTGATTCACCTACAGCGAGTCCTCACTCAAAGTCCAATTAACAAGTTGAAATGCATCCTACAATGCATTTGGAAATTATTCAGACCCCTTGACTTTTTCCGTATTTTGTTATGTTACATTCTTATTTTAAAATGGAATAAAAAAAATTAAATCCTCATCAATGCACACACCATAAACAATAAACCTGAAAACAGATTTGTATTTATTTTTGCAAATGTTTTAGAAATAAAAAAACAGAAATAACTTATTCAGAACCTTTGCTATGAGACTCGAAATTGATCTCAGGCACATCATCACATGTTTCCATTGATCATCCTTGAGATGTGTCTACATCTTGATTGGAGTCCATCTGTTTTAAATTCCATTGATTGGACATGATTTGGAAAGGGACACAACTGTCTATATAAGGTCCCACAGTTGAAAGTGGATGTCAGAGCAATAACCAAGCCATGAGGTGGGAGGAATTGTCCTTAGAACTCAGAGACAGGATTGTGTCAAGACACAGATCTGGGGAAGGTTACCAAAATATTTCTGCAGCATTGAAGGTCCCCCAAGAGCACCGTGGCCTCCATCATTCTTAAAAGAAAGAAGTTTGGAAACACCAAGACTCTTCCTAGAGCTGGCCGCCCGGCCAAACTGAGCATTCGGGGGAGAAGGTAGGTGACCAAGAACCCGATGGTTACTCTGACAGATCTCCAGATTTCCTCTGTGGAGATGGGAGAACCTTCCAGAAGAACAATCATCTTTGCAGCACTCCACCAATCAGGCCATTATGGTAGAGTGGCCAGACGGAAGCCATTCTTCAGTAAAATGCACTTGACAGCCAACTTGGAATTTGCCAAAAGACACCTAAATGACTGTCAGACCATGAGAAACAAGATTCTCTGGTCTGTCGAAACCAAGATTGAACTCTTTGGCCTGAATGCCAAGTGTCACGTCTGGAGGAAACCTGGCTCCACCCCTACAGTCAAGCATGGTGGTGGCAGCATTACGCTGTGGGGATGTTTTTCAGCCGCAGGGACTGGGAGACTAGTCAGGATCAAGGGACAGATGAATGTAGCAGAGTACAGAGAGATCCTCGATGAAAACCTTTTCCAGAGTGCTCAGAGCCCAGACTTGAACCCGATCTCTGGAGACCTGAACATAGCTGTGCAGCGATGCTCCCCATCCAACCTGACAGAGCTTGAGAGGATCTGCAGAGAAGAATGGGAGAAACTCCCCAAATAAAAGTGTGCCAAGCTTGTGGCTCATACCCAAAGAGACTCGAGGCTGTAATCGCTGTCAAAGGTGTTTCAACAAAGTACAGAGTAAAGAATCTGAATAGTCATGTATTTTTTTTATGAGATTTTCGGTAATGTCTAAAAACCTGTTTTTGCTTTGTCATTATGGGGTATTGTGTGAAGATATATGAGAAAAATACAATTTAATCCATTTAGGAATAAAACTATAATGTAAAAAGTAAAGTGGTCTGAATACTTTCCGAATGCACTGTAGATCACAAAACAACAAACATTAGGCTTACAACAAAATACTAAAAACATTTTCAGTATATTTCAAAATTTTCAAAACAATTATGAAGATGTATTCTAAAGCTTTATTTTCATTTATATGAATTAATGTTTATTATTATGTGAAATAACAATGTTTAAGCTTAGATTGTACATGTTGCAAAGTTGGATTCAATCATTCCCTTTCACTATTTGCCTGTACATTCACACCTTGCTTAACAAATCAAACATGATCCTGCCAAATGTTCTACAGCTGCACCATCGAGAGCATCCTGACCGGTTACATCACCGTCTGGTATGGCAACTACTCGGCATGTGACCGTAAGGTGCTACAGAGGGTAGTGCGTACGGCCCAGTACATCACTGGGGCCAAGCTTCCTGTCATCCGGGACCTATACACCTGGTGGTATCATGGGAATTCCTAAAACTAACAAAGATTCAAGTCACCCAAGCCATAACCTGTTATCTCTGCTACAGCATGGCAAGCGGTACCGAAGCACCAAGTCTAGGACCAAAAGGCTCCTTTAACAGCTTCTACCCCCAAGTCATAAGACTGCTGAACAATTAATCAAATGGCCACCCAGACTATTTACATTGTTTTTACACTGCTGCTGCTCGCTGTTTATTATCTATGCAGAGTCATTTTACAAATTACCTCGACTAACCTGTACCCCCTCACATTGACTGGGTACAGCTACCCCCTGTATATAGCCTCCACATTGACTCAGTACTGGTACCTCCTGTATATAGCCTCCACATTGACATTGACTCCACATTGACTCAGTACTGGTACCTCCTGTATATAGCCTCCACATTGACTCAGTACTGGTACCTCCTGTATATAGCCTCCACATTGACTCAGTAATGGTACCCCTGTATATAGCCTCCACATTGACTCAGTACTGGTACCTCCTGTATATAGCCTCCACATTGACTCAGTAATGGTACCCCCTGTATATAGCCTCCACATTGACTCAGTACTGGTACCTCCTGTATATAGCCTCCACATTGACTCAGTACTGGTACCTCCTGTATATAGCCTCCACATTGACTTGTGCTGATACCCCCTGTATATTGCCTCCACATTGACTCTGTACTGGTACCCCTGTATATAGCCTCCACATTGACTTGTGCTGATACCCCTGTATATTGCCTCCACATTGACTCTGTACTGGTACCCCTGTATATAGCCTCCACATTGACTCAGTAATGGTACCCCTGTATATAGCCTCCACATTGACTCAGTACTGGTACCCCTGTATATAGCCTCCACATTGACTCAGTACTGGTACCCCTGTATATAGCCTCCACATTGACTCAGTACTGGTACCCCTGTATATTTTCTCCACATTGACTCTGTACCGTAACACCCTGTATATAGCCTCCACATTGACTTTGTACTGGTACCCCTGTATATATCCTCCACATTGACTCAGTACCGTATATAGCCTACATTGACTGTACCCCTGTACTGGTACCCCCTGTATATAGCCTCCACATTGACTCAGTACTGGTACCCCTGTATATATCATTCCACATAAAGTCTGTACCTGTAACCCCTGTATATAGTATATAGCCTCCATATTGACTCTGTACATTGATACCCCTGTATATAGCCTCCACATTGACTCTGTACCGGTACCCCTGTATATAGCCTCCACATTGACTTGTACTGATACCCCCTGTATTTTGCCTCCACATTGACTCTTTACTGGTAGCCTCCCCCTGTATATAGCCTCCACATTGACTCAGTAATGGTACCCCTGTATATAGCCTCCACATTGACTCAGTACTGGTACCCCTGTATATTTTCTCCACATTGACTCAGTACTGGTACCCCTGTATATAGCCTCCACATTGACTCAGTACTGGTACCCCTGTATATAGCCTCCACATTTACTCAGTACTGGTACCCCTGTATATAGCCTCCACATTGACTCAGTACTGGTACCCCTGTATATAGCCTCCACATTGACTCAGTACTGGTACCCCTGTATATTTTCTCCACATTGACTCAGTACTGGTACCCCTGTATATAGCCTCCACATTGACTCTGTACCGGTACCCCTGTATATATCCTCCACATTGACTCAGTACTGGTACCCCTGTATATTTTCTCCACATTGACTCAGTACTGGTACCCCTGTATATATCCTCCACATAAAGTCTGTACCGTAACCCCTGTATATATCCTCCACATTGACTCTGTACTGGTACCCCTGTATATAGCCTCCACATTGACTCTGTACCGATACCCCTGTATATAGCCTCCACATTGACTCTGTACCGGTACCCCTGTATATAGCCTCCACATTGACTTGTACTGATACCCCTGTATATTGCCTCCACATTGACTCTGTACTGGTACCCCCTGTATATAGCCTCCACATTGACTCAGTAATGGTACCCCTGTATATAGCATCCACATTGACTCAGTACTGGTACCCCTGTATATAGCCTCCACATTGACTCAGTACTGGTACCCCCTGTACATAGCCTCCACATTGACTCAGTACTGGTACCCCCTGTACATAGCCTCCACATTGACTCAGTACTGGTACCCCCTGTATATAGCCTCCACATTGACTCAGTACTGGTACCCCCTGTATATTTTCTCCACATTGACTCTGTAATGGTACCCTCCTTATATAGCCTCCACATTGACTCAGTACTGATACCCCCTGTATATAGCCTCCACATTGACTCTGTACTGGTACGCCCTGTATATAGCCTCCACATTGGCTCTGTACTGATACCCCTGTATATAGCCTCCACATTGACTCTGTACTGGTACCCCTGTATATAGCCTCCACATTGACTCTGTACTGGTACCCCTGTATATAGCCTCCACATTGACTCTGTACTGGTACACCCTGTATATAGCCTCCACATTGACTCTGTACTGATACCCCTGTATACAGCCTCCACATTGACTCTGTACTGGTACCCCTGTATATAGCCTCCACATTGACTCTGTACTGGTACCCCTGTATATAGCCTCCACATTGACTCTGTACTGGTACCCCTGTATATAGCCTCCACATTGACTCTGTACTGATACCCCTGTATATAGCCTCCACATTGACTCTGTACTGGTACCCCTGTATATAGCCTCCACATTGACTCTGTACCAGTACCCCTGTATATAGCCTCCACATTGACTCTGTACTGGTACCCCTGTATATAGCCTCCACATTGACTCTGTACTCCACGGTACCCCCTGTATATAGCCTCCACATTGACTCTGTACTGGTAACACCCCTGTATATAGCCTCCACATTGACTTTGTACCGGTACCCCCTGTATATATCCTCCACATTGACTCTGTACTGGTACCCCTGTATATAGCCTCCACATTGACTCAGTACTGGTACCCCCTGTATATAGCCTCCACATTGACTCAGTACTGGTACCTCCTGTATATAGCCTCCACATTGACTCAGTAATGGTACCCCCTGTATATAGCCTCCACATTGACTCAGTACTGGTACCTCCTGTATATAGCCTCCACATTGACTCAGTACTGGTACCCCCTGTATATTTTCTCCACATTGACTCAGTACTGGTACCCCTGTATATATCCTCCACATAAAGTCTGTACCGTAACCCCCTGTATATATCCTCCATATTGACTCTGTACCCAGTACCTCCTGTATATAGCCTCCACATTGACTCTGTACCGATACCCCCTGTATATATCCTCCACATTGACTCTGTACCGGTACCCCCTGTATATAGCCTCCACATTGACTCTGTACTGATACCCCCTGTATATTGCCTCCACATTGACTCTGTACTGGTACCCCCTGTATATAGCCTCCACATTGACTCAGTAATGGTACCCCCTGTATATAGCCTCCACATTGACTCAGTACTGGTACCCCCTGTATATTTTCTCCACATTGACTCAGTACCGGTACCCCCTGTATATAGCCTCCACATTGACTCAGTACTGGTACCCCCTGTATATAGCCTCCACATTGACTCAGTACCGGTACCCCCTGTATATTTTCTCCACATTGACTCAGTACTGGTACCCCCTGTGTATAGCCTCCACATTGACTCAGTACTGGTACCCCCTGTATATTTTCTCCACATTGACTCAGTACTGGTACCCTCTGTCTTCTAGCCTCGTTATTGTTATGTACATTTATTGTGTTACTTTTTGATTGATTAGATTCTTTTTACGTCAATATTTTTAATAAATATTTCATTAACTCTATTTCTTGAACTGCGTTGTCGGTTTAAGGACTTGTAAGTAAGGGATTCATGGTAAGGTTTACTACACCTGTTTGTATTCGGCGCATGTGACAAATCAAATGTTGTTTGATTTGATTTGAAGATTCATCTACCACAGAATTCAACCCTATGTTGATGATCTTCACATTTCAGTTTGAACCCGAGAGCATTTTGTTAGAGACAAGACTTTTAAATATTCTGCCCCCCCATCTAAGATTAAATATGCATTTCTTTTTGTCCGGGCCTCAACAAAACAACTCACAAGATTGTCATCAATTTCCAACAGGTGCATTCCCTAACGTCCGCCCATCTCTGACAGTGCAGAACTTTGTTTATATCTTTACGGGCCCCTGGGCCGACCGACATATTAAAACAACACTTAATTAATCAGAAAAGTGATTATGTTATGTTATGATACAATTAAGGACACTTTAATTGATGTAGGAGACTTGTAGTCAGCATGATTCATAGCTCTTTTTCTGCTAGCACTTGGAGAATGTTGAAAGTTAGGATATCCTGTACAGGAGCAGCTTACAGAGTGGCTGGGTGGCTGTGCTTTAGCCTCTTTGAACGTGTCCCAAAATGGCACCCTATTCTCTATATAGTGCACTACTTTTGACCAGAGTCCTATGAACCCTAGTCAAAAGTAGTGCACTAAAAAGGGAATAGGGTCCCATTTGGGACTACACCCTCTACGGGTTAGCCATTCAGATCAAAAGGCCCTGAGGGTAGTGGCATGTAGTGACGTGTACAGCTCGACTCTGTGGGTCACTGAGGTGTGACCAAAGCTTTGTGGCTTTGGTGGAGGTTCCTTGGACATGAAAAGGGGGACAGTGAGAGTGTAAACAGTGGCCATAGAGACACACAGGTACAAAGACATAAAACGAAGCAAGCGAAAATAATGTGTAGTGCAAGTCATACATACTATAATGTGCCTCACCGACGACAAGAATGTAAGTGTGTTGAAGCTAGAATCCTGAATTGAAACAATAGCCCCTGTTTTGGTTAAAAAGTTGAGGAATAGACCTGGAGAAATGTAGCCACTACCACCTTTGTAGGAAGTGCTTTGGATGCACGGATTGTCCATCTATCTATGATATCAAAATATCTCAGGAATGAGAACACTGACCTTAATGATCATAGTTTTAACCATGTTTTGAGGCTATACAGTTGTTTATTAAATTGGCATTTTTTACAAACATTGGAGTAAAACAAGGCTATATTTTGGATTCTGATGGGGTATGACAGTTGAGCTAAGCTCATAAAGCATTTCTAATGTATATTTTTCAAGAATCAATGGGTCTATTTAATTTGAAAGTCCCAAAAAAATGGATGTAGTAAAACTACGGAGTATAGCTTTAAGTCTTTCTACATATTGTCTACAACCTCTATTACCGTTAGAAATTCTATCTACACATTTTCCCCAGCATAACCTTCACCATCATAACATCTTACCTGGTTTTACCTGGTTTTAATCCTCTGTTTAGGAAATAAACAACATGTTTTGACCATGGAAATATTTATATCTTCAAAAAAAATAAACATTTGTAAAGCTTTATGGCATAATGCATATTGCACAGTATGTTCTTTTCCAGAGTCCTTTTTCCAAAATACAATTTTATTCAGCAAACTATTTATTTAAGATTCTTCATCTGAGGAAGCAAAAGTTGGGTCTCGACGAAAGCTGCTGTAATGATTCAGCAAGTTACCTTGGGGCATTTCTTCTTTACTTGGTAAGAATGATGCACTTTTCACACATAGAGTATAACCACCTGAACCCCTCTAGGCATTACATTTAGATGTCAGGCTGCAGAGCTCCACTCAAGCAGAATGCATTATATAATTCAACAGGATCAGAATAGGCTATAGGAAAATTGCTTGGCATCTGGTCTCGGCCATAGTAGTGCCCATAGGAACGTAACCTCGAGCTAAGCAGCGTATCTACCTGGAAGCTAGCCCTGTGAGTATGGCTGAGTAAGCACTACACTAACCCAAAAGAATGCGGGTATTATTTATTTGGGAACTTAAACTGATTATCCTCTGTTTGTCTGGGGTCGACACCAGGGGTGGAGAGAAGGTCACCCTGAGCTGCCTGTCCTCCACTGACCTGTCTGGGGTCGACAACGGGGGTGGAGAGGAGGTCACCCAGAGCTGCCTGTCCTCCACTGACCACTGATACTTCTCCTCCAATCCAATGTTACCTGTTTAGTGGAAAACACATCATTAGGATTTTGTCTTCAACGTAGCAATGTAAAATTATATACTTGTCTTTCATTTTTGAAGAAAATATTCAATGAAAACCAGACTCAAATTCTGTGGTGCAAACACACCTACAACTTACAGGGATTCAGTAAAACAATTCAGGTTTAAACTAGATATGCTGAACATGAACACCACGGGTCTATACCGCATCCTTATCTCTCAGGTATCCTTATCCCTCTGGAGTCGAAGCCTGGGATAGGGGGTCTACTAATCTAACATATGGAATTGTTTTAAGATGGTCATACCAAGGATCATTTAGCTATTGGCTTATGAGTTTTAGGACCTCTTTAGGTATCAAACAAAATAAATAAAAAATACTTGATGGAACATTGAATTTGGTCGTACTGCTGTTAGCCCATAGAGACACATCAAATAACAGATTCAAACATAGAAAATCAGATCAAAGATTTTTTTTTTAAAGTTTCTGTCCTATATAGTATGTTTGGGGTGGCAGGTAGCCTAGTGGTTAGAGTGTTGGACTAGTAACCGAAAGGTTGCAAGATTAAATCCCCCGAGCTGACAAGGTAAAAATCTGTCCTTCTGTCCCTGAACAAGGCAGTTAACCCACTGTTCCCCCATAGGCCGTCATTGAAAATAAGAATTTGTTCTTAATTAACTGACTTTCCTAGTTAAATGAAGGTAAAAAAAAATAATCTGAGAGATGATGAAACTAATGTATTTTTTAATAAAGTACATATTTAAACCTTTTGTTTTGGTCACTAAACTACTTCCATTTATATATATATATATATTATATATATATATATATATATATATATATATATATATATATATATATATATACTGACCAAAAATAAACGCAACATGTAAAGTGTTGGTCCCATGTTTCATGAACTGAAATAAAAGATCCCAGAAATGTTCCATACGTAAAAAAAACAGGATTTATCTCAAATGTTTTGTTTACATCCCTGTTAGTGAGAATTTCCCCTTTGCCAAGATAATCCATCCACCTGACAGGTGTGGCATATCAAGAAGCTGATTAAACAGCATGATCATTACAATAAAAGTCAGCTCTAAAATGTGCAGTTTTGTCACACAACACACTGCCACAGATGTCTAAAGTTTTGAGGGAGCGTACAATTGGCATGCTGACTGCAGGAATGTCCACCGGAGCTGTTGCCAGATAATTGAATGTTCATTTCTCTGCCATAAGCGGTCATTTTAAAGATTTTGTCAGTACTTCAAACTGGCGTCACAACCGTAGAACACGTGTAACCACGCCAACCCAGGACCTCCACATCCGGCTTCTTCACCTGCGGGATCATATGAGACCAGCCACCCGGACAGCTGATGAAACTGAGGAGTATTCACTGTATGTGTGTGGGGAAAAACTCATTCCGATTAGCTGGGCCTGGCTCCCCTGTGGGTCCACCCCTACCCAGTCATGTGAAATCCATAGATTAGGCCCTAATTTATTTATTTAAATTTACAGATTTCCTTATATGGACTGTAAGTTAGTCAAATTGTTGAAATTGTTCCATATTGCATTTATATTTTTGCTCAGTATAGTTCAATTCATTTTTAAAAACTGGTACCAGGATATGTTCAGATGAGTCTTGTGAGGCTTGTGGGCATCCTAGAGGAAAGTAACTGACATGAACATCTTGAGAGTCTCACCTTTGATACTACAGACATAAGTTGGCAAATCGGCGGTATCGACTACCGACGAGTACAGTGACGCTTTCTGGGGGTTGTTGAGAAAAATGTGTTTGTGAGAGTCGTCTTTCCATAGAGGAGTCATAATAGTCTGTAGGCCAAACTGTTCCCAACACTACAGACGTTTTCGTGAGAAGACTGTATTTCAGGATGTCTCATGGTCTGACAAACACCGCTGTAGTTCTGATACCTTTCACCGCAGATGCGGAAGGCTGGCATTCGCAATTGTTTATTTATCTTTTATTTTTATTTATTTTTATTATGCGGACATTGACTCTAGGGGGTTTAAAGAACACCATGGGTCTCTCTCCCTCATCCTTATCTCTTAGTTGTCCTTAAAGAAACTCATGAATGCTAGGTGCTGTAATTAGATAGAATTTGTTGGATTTCTGCCAGGTTTTAAGCCAAATCCCACCGGGAACGTTCCCGCTTTACTTTTCTTCCACAGTTTCCAAGACGATTAGATGGGCAAGTCATTTCTGGCATAAAGGTGACTTTCACCAAGGTTGTTTCCTCAAGTCAGACCAAACTTTTTTCCTAGAAATATAATTTTATTCCACCATCCATAACAAATTACTGTATGAGTACGATAATAGCAGTTTTTAGGTATACATCCTCAGTATAAGTGCATACAATGGTGATTTCAGCTTTTATCAAGATTCTACTTATTATACTTATGAAGAAAATAAACATTAAAAAAGCTATGACAAGAGATAGAGAGAGGGAACACTGTCACAGTTTCAGGTGGAGAATGGAAGGATCTAGATCTTGTGCTAGACTGCTACCAACACTTTAATAACACTATACCAACCAGTACATCTCCTACACTAACAGAAAGGTAGATATGTGGTGCATGTTACTGAGAGATGTTTAACATCATAACATGACATGGATTGATGTGGGATCCTCTTTAGGCCCTTTATTTTGGGGAGAGCAAACTTGGTATGTGTATGCCTCCAGAGGTTAACTATCTATTTATTTATGCTATCTTTCATGAGGCAATAGCAAAAAAGAATGTGACAGCAGTAAATGACCAGTCCTCTCCCCATCTCATAGAATAAGTCTCTCTGAGTGATCGGTGTAACTGAAATGCCAGGATTTTGACAGCTATAAGAAATGATCTCTCACATACATTCTGTCTGATTCGTACTCACAATATTGTATGTGTATTTCTATACAATTACAGCCTAGGACATCTGCACATCAAATAATGTTTAAATTCATGTGTATACTCCGGGATTCATCGAATAACATTGAGGAGTTTACCACATAAGTCACCGACTTTATTAATATGTGCATCGAGGACGTCGTCCCCACAGTGACCGTACATATCCCAACCAGAAGCCATGGATTACAGGCAACATCCGCACTGACCTAAAGGCTAGAGCTGTCACTTTCAAGGAATGGGAAACTAATCTGGACACTTAAAAGAAATCTTTCTACGACTTCCGAAGAGCCATCAAACGGTCAAAACGTCTGTTTGATGAGAGGAGTCACACAAACAAATGCACACACAGACATGCTCTAACACACTTTTTAGTTGTATTGTTTGTATATTGTTGTATTAATCATTTGTGTGACTGTCCTTGTAGCACTGTTTCATTATTTGTCTTTTTTTTTTAAATATTTTTTTTTTGGACCCCAGGAAGAATTGCTGCTGCCTCCGCAAAACATAACAGGGATCTAAATAAACAAATAAACATATAAAACATCAATACAGGACTAAGATCGAACCCTACTACGCTGGCTCTGACGCCTGTCAGATGTGGCAGGGCTTTTGCAAACTATCACAGAACACAAAGGGAAACCTAGCCGCGAGCTGCCCAGTGACGCTGATGAGATGTTTGATAATTATGTGCCTTAGACTACCACGCAAAGGCACTATGGATGTATTTTCCCTGGTTGACACAGACATGCTCAGTAAAGTGACACTGTTACATCTTAAGCCTTCTACCTGCCTTCTCGATCCTATCCCCACCACCTTCTTCAAAACAGTTTTTAATTGCATATCTATAGTTAATCACTTCCTGTTCACAGGCACTTTCCACATTGTACTAAAAACTGCAATGGTGAAACCCCTTCTGAAGAAAAGTCATCTAGATTCATCAGCTCTTAACAATTTTTGGCCGAGTTCAAACCTTCCAACTTTAAGGGAAATTCTGTAGATATTGCTGTTCAAACAGCTAAATTATTTCTTCAGTGCTAACTGTGTTTAAAAAAAAAATCCAATCTGGTTTCCGTGCCCACCACAGCACAGAGATAGCCTTAAAGTGGTAAATTACCTTGGAGCCAACACAGACACCAAACATCTCTCTGTCCTTGTATTTAATGCTGACGCTGTCGACCATGATGTCCTTCTGAACAGACTGGAGAGGTGGGATGGTCTCTCCAGTCCAGTCTTGAATTGGTTTAGGACCCATTTGTCCAGTCAATACTTTTTTTGTCACCCTTGATGAACATAACTCTGATACTGTGTGTTCAGTATAAGGACCTGTCTGGTACTGTGTGTTCAGCACAATGACCTGTCTGGTACTGTGTGTTCAGTATGTACAGGATAAGGACCTGTCTGGTACTGTGTGTTCAGTATGCACAGGATAAGGACCTGTCTGGTACTGTGTGTTCAGTATGCACAGGATAAGGACCTGTCTGGTACTGTGTGTTCAGCACAATGACCTGTCTGGTAATATGTGTTCAGTATAAGGACCTGCCTGGTACTGTGTGTTCAGCACAATGACCTGTCTGGTAATATGTGTTCAGTATAAGGACCTGCCTGGTACTGTGTGTTCAGCATAATGACCCGTCTGGTACTGTGTGTTCAGCATAAGGACCTGTCTGGTACTGTGTGTTCAGTATAAGGACCTGTCTGGTACTGTGTTTTCAGCATAATGACCTGTCTGGTACTGTGTGTTCAGTTTGTACAGGATAAGGACCTGTCTGGTACTGTGTGTTTAGTATAATGAACTGTCTGGTACTGTGTGTTCAGTATAAGGACCTGTCTGGTACTGTGTGTTCAGCACAATGACCTGTCTGATACTGTGTGTTCAGTATGTACAGTATAATGACCTGTCTGGTACTGTGTGTTCAGCATGTACAGTATAATGACCTGTCTGATACTGTGTGTTCAGTATAATGACCTGTCTGGTACTGTGTGTTCAGCATGTACAGTATAATGACCTGTCTGATACTGTGTGTTCAGTATAATGACCTGTCTGGTACTGTGTGTTCAGTATGTACAGTATAAGGACCTGTCTGGTACTGTGTGTTCAGTATGTACAGTATAATGACCTGTCTGATACTGTGTGTTCAGTATAAGGACCTGTCTGGTACTGTGTGTTCAGTATGTACAGGATAAGGACCTGTCTGGTACTGTGTGTTCAGTATGCACAGGATAAGGACCTCTCTGGTACTGTGTGTTCAGTATGTACAGTATAAGGACCTGTCTGATACTGTGTGTTCAGTTCGTACAGGATAAGGACCTGTCTGGTACTGTGTGTTCAGTATAAAGGCCTGCCTGGTACTGTGTGTTCAGCACAATGACCTGTCTGGTACTATGTGTTCAGTATAATGACCTGTCTGGTACTGTGTGTTCAGTTTGTACAGGATAAGGACCTGTCTGGTACTGTGTGTTCAGTATAAAGGCCTGCCTGGTACTGTGTGTTCAGCACAATGACCTGTCTGGTACTATGTGTTCAGTATAATGACCTGTCTGGTACTGTGTGTTCAGTTTGTACAGGATAAGGACCTGTCTGGTACTGTGTGTTTAGTATAATGACCTGTCTGGTACTGTGTGTTCAGCATAAGGACCTGTCTGGTACTGTGTGTTCAGTATGTACAGTATAAGAACCTCTCTGGTACTGTGTGTTCAGTATGCACAGGATAAGGACCTGTCTGGTACTGTGTGTTCAGTATGCACAGGATAAGGACCTGTCTGGTACTGTGTGTTCAGTATGCACAGGATAAGGACCTGTCTGGTACTGTGTGTTCAGTATGCACAGGATAAGGACCTGTCTGGTACTGTGTGTTCAGTATGTACTGTATAAGGACCTGTCTGATACTGTGTGTTCAGTTCGTACAGGATAAGGACCTGTCTGGTACTGTGTGTTCAGTATAAAGGCCTGCCTGGTACTGTGTGTTCAGCACAATGACCTGTCTGGTACTATGTGTTCAGTATAATGACCTGTCTGGTACTGTGTGTTCAGCATAAGGACCTGTCTGGTACTGTGTGTTCAGCATAAGGACCCATCTGGTACTGTGTGTTCAGCATAAGGACCTGTCTGGTACTGTGTGTTCAGCATAATGACCTGTCTGGTACTGTGTGTTCAGCATAAGGACCTGTCTGGTACTGTGTGTTCAGCATAAGGACCTGTCTGGTACTGTGTGTTCAGCATAATGACCTGTCTGGTACTGTGTGTTCAGCATAAGGACCTGTCTGGTACTGTGTGTTCAGTATAAGGACCTGTCTGGTACTGTGTGTTCAGTATAATGACCTGTCTGGTACTGTGTGTTCAGTTTGTACAGGATAAGGACCTGTCTGGTACTGTGTGTTCAGCATAAGGACCTGTCTGGTACTGTGTGTTCAGTTTGTGCAGCATAAGGACCTGTCTGGTACTGTGTGTTCAGCATAAGGACCTGTCTGGTACTGTGTGTTCAGCATAAGAACCTGTCTGGTACTGTGTGTTTAGCATAAGGACCCGTCTGGTACTGTGTGTTCAGCATAAGGACCTGTCTGGTACTGTGTGTTCAGCATAAGGACCTGTCTGGTACTGTGTTCAATTTGTGCAGCATAAGCACTCAAGCCACAACTACATGATGATTGAGTGTTTCTATTGTTCTCCTGCAACTGCTTTTAGTTTAATCAGACAACATAAGCACCATCAAAATGTTTTTTTCAGATCATTTTCCAGGCGATAAACTACTGATGTTTGTCAAGACTTGATGAACAAACACCACAATAATTTATTTCCTCCAACACAAAGTGCTGACGGTAGTCTATAAGTTACAGCATATGTCATTCCCAGTGTGTCAGTGTCTTGTAATTCATAGCCTACTTAGCGTTATTATTTTTTCATCTTTAAAGGGCCAATCACACAGTTGAAACAGCGTAAGAAAGTAGCCTGGGCACTTTAGTTTTAGCTGAAAACCTCAGGGATTGTCCTGGATAAATTTAACCACTCTCAAATTCATAGACATAGTTATGTATGCAATGACTAATCATCAGATATTAACATTTTAGTTTAACCATTTTATGAGGCTGTACAGTGTTTGTTTACATTTACAATGTTTACAAACATTGGAGTACAACAAGCTTATACTTGGGGTTGAACTAAAATCATGAGACATTTACAAAATATATTCTTTGATGTGTATATATAATTCATTTATAAGTCCAAAAAATGTATGTTACAACTACAGATTGGGGCATAAGGTAGCCTAGCGGTTAGAGCGTTGGGCCCGTAACAAAAAAGTTGCTGGATCGAATCCCCCGACAAGGTAAAAATCTGTCGTTCTGCCCCTGAACAAGGCAGTTAACCCACTGTTCATAGGCCGTCATTGTAAATAAGAATTTGTTCTTAACTGACTTGCTTAGGTGAAAAAATAATATTTTAAGTATGAGTTATTACGTAATTTGCCAAGGATTGTGAGTAGTTATGTAAATTAGAAAGCTGTACGGTTCCGGGAGGCTCTAGAATGTTCCGAAACAGAACTCTATTAGTCCAGAAGTCCATCACTGTTAGAAGAACTAATGCCAATAATCATCCTAAATGCACCCTATTTCCTATACAGTACACTACTTTTGACCAGGGCCCATAAGGCTCTGGTCAAAAGTAGTCCACTACTGTATATCAGGAATAGGGTGCTATTTTGGACGCTAGCCATGGTGTTATCAGTAGACATTTTACCTTCATGTTTCATAAAACAGTGTATTTTGACTCCTAGAAATATCTATGTATTTATGAAAGTGGGTTTGTTGTGACGCATATGGATGCCATGTAGAATTGTCCCTTATTGAGAAACTTTGGTCACATACAACAGTTTAAATAACAAGATAGAGATGTACTTTTGATTATCTTGTTTATTGAAGGTTTCAATCAAGTCTTGCTGACTCCATGTGTGTACTAATTGTAAACATAATTAAAAAGTGGCGATCAAGCAAAGAGCGAATAACAAGCCATGGTTTGCTAAATTAAATGTTGGACAATATAGCGGTCCCAACGTAATTCGATTAAGAACATATAATTGTGTTAGGGACAGGCGGAGCTTCCATTCTAATGACGATATAATTACACATTCTAAGTTACCTTCTTTGGTTGATTCACACATTAAGCAGCTAAAATGGATACGCGAAGCCAAGGTAAAGACTATTTATAAGAAAAACATTAAGCAGTCAAAAAAAAAAGAAAGTAAAGTGTGGAATCTTTCATCAGTGCAGCAGATGTGCCTCTGTAAGTACGGTGATCACTGTAAGTATGGTGATCACTGTAAGTATGGTGATCACTGTAAGTATGGTGATCACTGTAAGTACGGTGATCACTGTAAGTACGGTGATCACTGTAAGTATGGTGATCACTGAAAGTACAATGATCACTGTAAGTATGGTGATCACTGTAAGTACAATGATCACTGTAAGTATGGTGATCACTGTAAGTACAATGATCACTGTAAACGGTGATCACTGTAAGTATGGTGATCACTGTAAGTATGGTGATCACTGTAAGTATGGTGATCACTGTAAGTATGGTGATCACTGTAAGTACGGTGATCACTGTAAGTACAATGATCACTGTAAGTATGGTGATCACTGTAAGTATGGTGATCACTGTAAGTACAATGATCACTGTAAGTATGGTGATCACTGTAAGTACGGTGATCACTGTAAGTACAATAATCACTGTAAGTATGGTGATCACTGAAAGTACAATGATCACTGTAAGTATGGTGATCACTGTAAGTATGGTGATCACTGTAAGTACGGCAATCACTGTAAGTACGGTGATCACTCCTTGCTTTTTAAAGTGCTTGATTGACCTCTCCTTTGATACTAGGCCTTCCATTAATGTATTTGATGTCTACCAGTACTTGTGGGCGCCTCTTCTCTCTGTGTGTGTGTGTGTGTGTGTGTGTGTGTGTGTGTGTGTGTGTGTGTGTGTGTGTGTGTGTGTGTGTGTGTGTGTGTGTGTGTGTGTGTGTGTGTGTGTGTGTGTGTGTGATAGGCTACATCCCAAAAGGCACCCTATTCCCTAGATAGTGCATTACAGTTGACCAGAGGCTGATGAGCCCTGGTCAACAGTAGTGTACTACATTTTAAGGGTGACTTTTAGGACACGGTTATAATCTGCGCCAGAGGTCAGTGTGTTTCATATGTTGCCTCTAGTCAGTACTTAAGTGGATCTGTCCAAGAAAATGGCTTTTATTACACATGACTTCTAAAAGCTGTCATCGATACATATTCATCAACTCACATTAGCTCACTCATTGACAAGGTTGGACAACAGCAAGTAAAGAGGCTGACACTCACTTTGTGCCAGATTGTCCACACTTGACACCCAACTCACTGATTGATGAGGAATATTAGGGCCGGCAGGAAAAAGCAAAGTGGAAGATGAATGAGTTTAATGCTGCGGCTCTCGTCACTTCTAAAGAACCACATCTCTTTATTAATATGTTGTTTGGCCCTGCGACTATCCATCTCTATTTATGTTATACAAGTAAGATTGGATCTGTCATTTCAGTTATTTATCCGCATTCATCTCTCGGCTCTCCTGTGTGCGTTCTATTGGCGTATTTAGAATGGGTTTGGTATCAGGTATCGTCTCTCCATCCTTGGCTGGACTGGTAAGAAATGTTTTCTACAGCTGCATATTTTTTCACATAAAATGACGTACCCAAATCTAGGCTACGTCTTATTTTATTTTTGTTACGGTTCGATCCTTTGATTTCAAAACAGACAACCTCACATGTATTGCACGCTATTTAAATGTAATACATTGTATGACTAGATAATAAGTAGCTGTTGTCTTCTGAAATGGTGTCTTTGTTGATTACCCATCTTAAGATATTCATTGTTTTTCAGTTGATTATAGGCTAGACGCTAAGATATTCAGAGTTATTCAGCGTTTCGTCACTCTGTCTAGACAACAAGGAACAGTGTGTTCAGACCATTGATGAGGATGAATAGGAATCAGTACATGATATGTGTCCCCTCATCTATCCCTTAAACGGCAATATAAAAAATCAGTCAAGGCCAAAGGTCAAGTGTTGAAAGACATGAAAAGCGTCCAAAATAGCATTATATTCCCTGCACTACGTAGGGAACAGGGTAACATTGGGGACGGACCCCATGTTTTTCAAATCACTGCGATTCTGCTGTCAGGGGACATAACACAATTATGCTAATTTATTTGAAAGTGCTTTGCCTCTGATTAGTACTCTAGAAATTCATGAGAATGTTATAATTTAGTTCATATCAAAATGAAATGTTTTACACTGAATAGCCCTGCCTTGTGTTACAAGAGCCATGTCTGACACTCTTCCATCAGTGTCATCAATTACCAGGTGTCTACCTCCATGTTGAAATTATTCTGGAATATCCATATGTCTTTTCAGGACCTTTAATGTCAGGATTGCTAAATGAGTACCCAGAAAGGAAATTGTATAGCCTGGTTGCCTGTCTTTATAGCTAACATTCCACTCCTTGTACTCCATGTCATTGTGCCAAAGCTGTGGCATAATGACACAAAATACAAGAAGTGGAATGCTGGCATATGATACCGAGTACAAGAAGTGGAATGCTGGCACATGATACCGAGTACAAGAAGTGGAATGCTGGCATATGATACCGAGTACAAGAAGTGGATTGCTGGCATATGATACTGAGTACAAGAAGTGGAATGCTGGCATATGATACCGAGTACAAGAAGTGGAATGCTGGCATATGATACCGAGTACAAGAAGTGGATTGCTGGCATATGATACCGAGTACAAGAAGTGGAATGCTGGCACATGATACCGAGTACAAGAAGTGGAATGCTGGCATATGATACCGAGTACAAGAAGTGGATTGCTGGCATATGATACTGAGTACAAGAAGTGGAATGCTGGCATATGATACCGAGTACAAGAAGTGGATTGCTGGCATATGATACTGAGTACAAGAAGTGGAATGCTGGCATATGATACCGAGTACAAGAAGTGGATTGCTGGCATATGATACCGAGTACAAGAAGTGGATTGCTGGCATATGATACCGAGTACAAGAAGTGGATTGCTGGCTGAAAAGACTGGCATCAAGGCTATACACCGTATTGATGCAGATCTAAATTTATGACACCATCTTGTAAATCAACAGGGTTCTTTCAATTTATAGTAGTTCTATCTCTTTTGCTGTAATTTCCCAGGGATCGTAAAGAATGAAACAGTCAGACATTTTCACTGTCACTGCCCTACTGATTATGCCAAGGTAGAACCATATTAAGAAGGTTAAGTCTTCAGATCATTATTCGGGTCAGACCCTATTGATGGACCTGTTTGTTGGGGATTTGTTGCCTGTCCATTCTACTTCAGATTTATTATTTTTCAGGGCAAGACAAAGTTTTACAAGATAGTTTTTAGTGGAGTTCAATTATGCATTTTGGTATAGCCTCCGGAATTATTACATTTGTCATCAATAATTGTACCTACGTTCATGGATTTGATCAAACTCAACAACAGTATAATACACTATCAGGTTATATACTGATGTGTAGTGGTAGGTTGCTGTTCTATCAGGTTATATACTGATATACAGGGCTCGGTTACTGTTCTATCAGGTTATATACTGATGTGTAGTGGTAGGTTACTGTTCTATCAGGTTATATACTGATGTACAGGGCTCGGTTACTGTTCTATCAGGTTATATACTGATGCATAGTGGTTGGTTACGGTTCTATCAGGTTATATACTGATATGTAGTGGTAGGTTACTGTTCTATCAGGTTATATACTGATTTACAGGGCTCGGTTACTGTTCTATCAGGTTATATACGGATGTATAGGGCTCGGTTACTGTTCTATCAGGTTATATACGGATGTGTAGTGGTTGGTTACTGTTCTATCAGGTTATATACTGATGTGTAGTGGTAGGTTACTGTTCTATCAGGTTATATACTGCTGTGTAGTGGTAGGTTACTGTTTTATCAGGTTATATACTGATGTACAGGGCTCGGTTACTGTTCTATCAGGTTATATACTGATGTGTAGTGGTAGGTTACGGTTCTATCAGCTTATATACTGATGTGTAGTGGTTGGTTACTGTTTTATCAGGTTATATACTGATGTACAGGGCTTGGTTACTGTTCTATCAGGTTATATACTGATGTACATGGATGTATAGAAAGAAAGTACAGAAATTAGAGGACAATCTCAACAATTTAAATATAATATATATTTTTTACAATTATACTGTCTTCATGTACCATCCATTATTAGTGTAGATATCATGCTCTTCTATTTTCAGATGTTTGAGACATTCATTTGTGTGACTAGAGTTTGACTGGTGCCTCTATTCCAATAACCTGTATAGGGGCTGTAAATGTCTGTGTTTGTCTTATGCATGAAAAGGACATGTTAATCACACTCCAGGTAAACAGCGAGAGAATGGAGAGAGAAGTGAATGTCGTGTTCTGGTATAAATCCCTGATCAGTGAGGCTACAGTTTATCACAAGCACAAATCTTTTCTCTTGTCTTTTTTGTTTGTTTTACTTGATCCATTCGCTGATACGCAAAAATATTCAATCAAGCTCAGCTTACCAACATAAAAAAAGGGATTTTTCACTGCGTAGGCTGTAGTGGTGGAGGTTCATGGTGCTTAACAGACTTCAATAGCCCTGCAGACCATGAAGGGATGGTCTTTTGTTTCACAGCATTCAAGGTGCCCCCTCACCATTATTCCTGTGAGTCATTTATTTAGAGAAAGTTATTTTCTTGTAACAGCAATTTAAATGAAAGTTACATCCACGTACATGGGCATTGCATTGTTTTGTTGGGTGAATGGATCATGTTACTTATTCGTAATTGTATTGTCATATTTACACAATTAGTATATATGTATAAAACCTACCTTCTGTGTTCCGTGCTATAGAATCCAATAACATGTTCTAGAATCTAGAAATGTAATTTGCAGCCCCTAGATTAATTAAGACAAGGTATTCGGTGGATGTTAATAACATGCTGTGTTGTCAGCAGCATGGCTTCAGTCAACAGACAGGTGTCCAATAACGCTTTCATTAACTGTAATGGACAGAGAGAGAGAGAGGCCTGTAATTTCTACCACATACTAGGAGCTGTTTGTTTTGGCATTGCAGATTTCCTGCACCTGATGGCTCAAATAATGAATAATGATGATAAAAGAATCTTATGCATAAGACCATATTATGCTTTAGTTAAACCAACCACACACACACAGCAAATCTTAGAGTAAGAACATTTAGGATCCACAAGGGTTTAGTCAAATACACAATATACTATATAAGTATTCCAATTCTAGTAGTCAAAAAAGTGATTTAAAAGAACATTTTTTGGTGAGTTATTCTCAGTGTTCCGGGTTGATGGCAGATATACACCTGAAAAAAGAAGCCTTTAAATGAAATAAAGATTTTTAGTTCTTAAAAACAGTTATATAAAACTACAATATTGCGCCATGAAAAAGAGTGCCAACATGTGGTGGTCTCCACTAGAGTTGCAACTATCACAGTCTGTTAGAGAACTGATAATGACCAGCAGGAGAACTGTCACTGTCTGTTAGAGGACTGATAATGAACAGCAGGAGAACTGTCACAGAGTCTGTTAGAGGACTGATAATGACCAGCAGGAGAACTGTCCCAGAGTCTGTTAGAGGACTGATAATGACCAGCAGGAGAACTGTCACAGTCTGTTAGAGGACTGATAATGAACAGCAGGAGAACTGTCACAGAGTCTGTTAGAGGACTTATAATGACCAGCAGGAGAAGTGTCCCAGAGTCTGTTAGAGGATTGATAATGACCAGCAAGAGAACTGTCCCAGAGTCTGTTAGAGGACTGATAATGACCAGCAGGAGAACTGTCCCAGAGTCTGCTAGAGGACAGATAATGACCAGCAGGAGAACTGTCACAGTCTGTTAGAGGACTGATAATGACCTGCAGGAGAACTGTCACAGAGTCTGTTAGAGGACTGATAATGAACAGCAGGAGAACTGTCACAGAGTCTGTTAGAGGACTGATAATGACCAGCAGGAGAAGTGTCCCAGAGTCTGTTAGAGGATTGATAATGACCAGCAAGAGAACTGTCCCAGAGTCTGTTAGAGGACTGATAATGACCAGCAGGAGAACTGTCCCAGAGTCTGCTAGAGGACAGATAATGACCAGCAGGAGAACTGTCACAGTCTGTTAGAGGACTGATAATGACCTGCAGGAGAACTGTCACAGAGTCTGTTAGAGGACTGATAATGACCAGCAGGAGAACTGTCCCAGAGTCTGTTAGAGGACTGATAATGACCAGCAGGAGATCTTTCACAGTCTGCTGTGACAGCTGTCCCCACTTGCTTCAAGATGTCCACCATTGTTCCTGTACCCAAGAAAGCAAAGGTAACTGAACTAAATGACTACCACCAACCTAGATCTCATCAAGACATGCTTTGGGAGGCTAGTTAAGGATAATATCACCTCCACCGACACCCTAGACCAGGCCTGGGCAATTCCAATCCTCGGGAGCCTGACACCTACAGCACCTGATGTCACAGGAAGGCCAAAAAGATCATTAAGGACAACAACCACTCGAGCCACGGCCTGTTCACCCCTCTATCATTCTGAAGGTGAGGTCAGTACAGGTACATCAAAGCAGGGGCTGAGAGACAGAAAAACAGCTTCTATCTCAAGTCCATTAGAATGTTAAATAGCCATCACTAGCCAGCTACCACCCAGTTACTTGACCCTGCACCTTAGAGGCTGCTACCTTACATCTTGTCGCCAAACCCACTGGCTCCAGGTCATCTACAAGTCTCTGCTAGGTAAAGCCCCGCCTTATCTCAGCTCACTGGTCACCATAGCAGCACCAACCCGTAGCTCCAGCAGATATATTTCACTAGTCACCCCCAAAGTCAATTCCTCCTTTAGCCGCCTTTCGTTCCAGTTCTCTACTGCCAACGAACTGCAACAATCACTGAAGCTGGAGACTTATATCTCCCTCACTAGCTTTAAGCACCAGCTGTCAGAGCAGCTCACAGACCACTGCACCTGTAATGTACATAGCCCATCTATAAATAGCCCATCCAACTACCTCATCCCCATACTGTATTTATTTATTTATCTTCCTCCTTTGCACCCCAGTATCTCTACTTGCACATTTATCTTCTGCACATCAATCACTCCAGTGTTTAATTGGTATGTTGTAATTACTTCGCCACCATGGCCTATTTATTGCCTTACCTCCCTTATCTTACCTCATTTGCACACACTGTATATAGACTTTTTCTACTGTATTATTGACTGTATGTTTGTTTATTCCATTGTTGTATGTGTCGAACTGCTTTGCTTTATTCTTGGCCAGGTCGCAGTTGTAAATGAGAATTTGTTCTCAACTAGCCGACCTGGTTAAATAAAGGTTAAATAAAACACAAATACAAATACATAGACCTGGAATCGCTGGTCACTTTAATAATGGAACACTAGTCAGTCACTTTAATAATGGAACACTAGTCAGTCACTTTAATAATGGAACACTAGTTAGTCACTTTAATAATGGAACACTAGTCAGTCACTTCAATAATGGAACACTAGTTAGTCACTTTATTAATAATGGAACACTAGTCAGTCACTTTAATAATGGAACACTAGTCAGTCAATTTAATAATGGAACACTAGTTTGTCACTTTAATAATGGAACACTAGTCAGTCAATTTAATAATGGAACACTAGTTAGTCACTTTAATAATGGAACACTAGTCAGTCACTTTAATAATGGAACACTAGTCAGTCACTTTAATAATGGAACACTAGTTAGTCACTTTAATAATGGAACACTAGTCAGTCACTTTAATAATGGAACATAAGTTAGTCACTTTAATAATGGAACACTAGTTAGTCACTTTAATAATGGAACACTAGTCAGTCACTTTAATAATGGAACACTAGTCAGTCACTTTAATAATGGAACACTAGTTAGTCACTTTAATAATGGAACACTAGTCAGTCACTTTAATAATGGAACACTAGTTAGTCACTTTAATAATGGAACACTAGTTAGTCACTTTAATAATGGAACACTAGTTAGTCACTTTAATAATGGAACACTAGTTAGTCACTTTAATAATGTTAACATATTGCTTTACTTATTTCATATGTGTATACTGTATTGCATTCTACTGTATTTTTGTCAATACCACTCTGACATTGCTCGTCCTGATTTTTATATATTTCTTCATCCCATTGGTTTACTTTTAACCCTTCTGCTGTGTTCACTTCGAATTGGATCGATTTACAAGTTTTCTCACTGAAAAATGTAGTTAATTTAATCTGAACACACAAAATACATTTGAATGATTTTCATAACATTTCGGGTGTTTTATTTAAGTCTTGTACAGCTGTGGTGTTCCTGGTCAAAAATGACCGGTCATTAGAAATGAATGAGTGAGACTGCAATTAGTGTTTAAAATTGAGTTCAGAACATGCCCATTCATCAGATGGACACACTTCCCCTCCAAGACCCCCACATGCACGTGTGCTTGAGCGCACACACACACACACACGCGCGCGCACGCACGCACGCATGCACGAACACACACACACACACACACACACACACACACACACACACACACACACACACACACACACACACACACACACACACACACACACACACACACACACACACACACACACACACCTCACTCCCCTTCTTGGCTTCCATGGCAACCCCCAAGGGAACCTTTCCCCAATATAATATTTTCCCCACGGGAACCCCACAGCTGTTGGCATTCTCACAAACAATCGCAACATTGTTTCATTCCATATGTGTTATTTCATCATTTTGATGTCTTCACTTTTATTCTACAATGTATTTTGGCTGCAATTTCTGAGGCTGGTAACTCCAATGAACGTATCCTCTACAGCTGAGGTAACTCTGGGTGTTTCTTTCCTGTGGTAGTTCTCATGAGAAGCAGTTTCATCATAGCGCTTGATGGTTTTTGTGTCCGCGCTTGAGGAAAAGTTCAAATTTTCCAGATTTAAAGGACCTTCTTGTCCTTAAGTAATGATGGACTGTATTTTCTCTTTGCTCATTTGAGCTGGTCTTGCCATAATATGGATTTGGTCTTTTACCAAGTAGGGCTATCTTCTGTATATTTCACCCCTACCTTGTCACAACACAACAGTCAGAAGAATGATTGTCCATGTGGAAAGGGTTCTGATGTGAGTTGATGTTAAGGACAGGAATTTATAGAGGTTCTTTCAACCTGCCTTCCTGAAAACAACTAAAGAGTTTAGGGGCAGACTGGGGTCTCCAACCCCTGGCAAGGCCACTGATTTGCTGACCGAGTCAGCTGACTCTGTTCTCTGGCAACCTGGTCCATAACACATAACCTCAGCTGTTAGAAGTCACCAAGTTTGTCTCTAAGTCCCAGGAACAGATAGAGAGTTTTAGAGAAGGTTCTGGGTAATACTCATGGGCAACAGTAAAGGTTTTCGACACACTATGATATTGAATGTGTGCCCCAGACATATTTCCAGCGAAGAATTATGGTTAGTCACTAGCAGAACAATCTCCATGACATTAACTTGAGTTGCACTTTTGTCTGTCTCCCTATCCGTATGAATCAATGTTTAACAGGCATTTATAACCACCTTTAATGCTTTTATAATGACATAGTGGAGCAATCGCTGAGCTAAAGTTCCTGGTAGAAGAGGAAGTAAAGCTTTAAATTGAATCAATGTCATAACACTTGAAAACATGTTTACAGCCATATTGATTCTTTGTGTGGAATGGAACTCTAAAAATACAATTTAACACCGAGGTAAGGCAGACGACCATACAGGAACAGGAACAACCCTGGCTGGCAGTCTAGCTTATTATGACAGCATGTTTTGATGTTGAGAAAAGTACAAAATCCTGCAGGGCTTGCACTATGACGCTGGAAGCTTCATGAATTTGAGTAGGAGCTAGCAGACCAAATCTAATACCTTCCACTCTGTATCATAAACCTTTGTCTTTCTTACAGATTTACCCATCTAACAATCATTACATTTTAATGCGACAACTCCCATAGGGAATGAATGTGCTGTGGTGGTTTAGTGTATTTTGTGTTTCTTGTCTAATAAAGTGATACAAGAAGATTATCACTTCCGGGCAAAAGGATGTAGCCCTGAGTAAAGTAAAAATCTAAATGCAGCATTAACATTAGCCTGGGGGCTTGCAAGACTTTCTGACTTCCCCTATAGTTTTAAAATGAAACATTTCCCTGGAACAAAAATCAAATTGGTTTCACTCCATAGTTCTCATTTGCATTGCTAAACCCTCTTCCACGTACCTGGAAGGAAGTCACACACATCCACACCGTTTCTTCTTTGTCTGACTGGAATAAAGAAGAGGAGTTCAAACACAACTGTGCAAATATACTCATTTATTTATATATATATATATATATTTCTGTCTGTTGTTCAGATTGCGTTTTCAACAATAGTTCCTAATACTGTTGATATGGGGCTTTTTTAAAAGACCTATTAAAGTGGTTCTAGGGCTGTTAGAGCTGGACTGGAACAAAAGCCGACCAACACACCCTGCAGTTCCATCACCATCCCTGACCTAGAAGAAAAGTGGTACTGATGAGGGTAGGTAGGTGTTATGTAAAAAGAAACTTCTTTCTTTCAACTAAATGTCCCTATTCAAAATACGGACATGCTTTGAACTTTGTCTCGTCATTGAACTCAACCGTGTGTCTAGTCATTAGAGAACAGCAAGCAAGAGTTGAGATGCCATTTATTTACACAGTCTAGTGAGAAAACAATTATTTTGATTCAACTTTTCCTAGCAATGTTCCGCAATGTGTTTTTTTGTTGATGTGTGGACCGCAGGAAGATTAGCTGTCATCATGGCATCAGCTAATGGAGATCAGAAGAAAGACATTGATGTCTCTTCGCTCAACTTTATGTTCTTCGTGTACTGATTGTAAGTCTTCCACACAATAACATTTAGTACAAACTCCAAAGCCAATCCAAGTCCTTGAGAGTTTTCCATGCCTGAAGCATGCCTCCTGACTAATCTCATGTTGACATTATCATTAAAAGCTTGCAAGGTTGACTCTGTTTGGCCAAAGGGCTAAATCCTATATTGTCCCTACTTACAATGGAAATGAAATATGTAAATACATCAGCATGCAAATGATTGGCTTGATAATATTTTCATTGGGTGGGGGGGGTTGGGATTGGCTCCCAACCACGTGGTTGTTTTGGACTCTAGACTGTGTGTTTACTCATTCATTCCACTCAATATTCCATCTATCATACAGTATGTATGATTTCACTAGTGTGAGACGTGCATGTTATTCAAATAGTCCGATATCTATGGAAAAAACGAATAGAAAACGCAACTGCTTAGAGTATTTCAAAATGGTTTCCTAAAGCACCTCAAATCAATTCCAGAATATATTTATCTGTCAAAGATAAAATCATGTAGTGTATTGCAATCATTCATTTTCTATGTGTAGGCTATATGTGAGATGAACATCTGTAACCCTGTGTCCAGTCAGGTGATGGTTATATAAAAGAAGAAGACCTACAGGGAGAGGGTCACCAATCTCTGATCACAAGAGGCAACAGCAGCACATGAAACAGGTCCATTCCTCTCTGTCTGATGCTTCAGAATCAAAGCTAACCAAGAGGGGGCCACTGTGGCAGAGAGAAGCTCACGGAACCTCAGAGAAGCTCACATCTGTGCCGTGTGGGTCTACAGTGTGTCTGCCCCTGCTGTGTCTACCATGCTGGTTGTATTAGTGTAGACTCACAGGCCTCCATCCATTCCGTGTGTGGGTGTCTATGTGTGTGTGGAGCCCTGTGATTATCCCTGCTCTCTGATAACTGCGCTGATTCACCTGGAAAGTAAACACATGGCCGCGTGGGCCACTCACAAAGTAATAGCCTGAGAGAACAGAAACTAAACAAACATTAAACACCCTTACATGGCATCATGTCGCAGACCAAGATTAAATACACCATTACAGTATATGGCATCATGCATGGGTCCTCAGATCCTCCATTTTTTTTTACAGCTGCACCATCGAGAGCATCCCTCAGATCCTCAAAAAGTTATACAGCTGCACCATTGAGAGCATCCCTCGGATCCTCAAAACATTCTACATCTGCACCATTGAGAGCATCCCTCGGATCCTCAAAAAGTTATACAGCTGCACCATTGAGAGCATCCCTCGGATCCTCAAAAAGTTATACAGCTGCACCATTGAGAGCATCCCTCGGATCCTCAAAACATTCTACATCTGCACCATTGAGAGCATCCCTCGGATCCTCAAAAAGTTATACATCTGCACCATTGAGAGCATCCCTCAGATCCTCAAAAAGTTATACAGCTGCACCATTGAGAGCATCCCTCTGATCCTCAAAACGTTCTACAGCTGCACCATCGGGAGCATCCCTCAGATCCTCAAAACGTTCTACAGCTGCACCATCGAGAGCATCCTGACTGGTTGCATCACCGCCCGGCAAGCGGTACCGGAGTGCCAAGTCTATGTCCAAAAGGCTTCTTAACAGCTTTTAACCCCAAGCCATAAGACTCCTGAACAGCTAATCAAATGGCTACCTGGACTATTTGCATTGTCCCCCCTCTGCTGCTGCTACTCTCTCTTTATCATCCATGCATCACTTTACCTCTACCTACATGAACATATTACCTCAACTACCTCGACTAACCGGTGCCCCCGCACATTGACACTGTACCCCCCTGCATATAGCCTCGCTATTGTTATTTTACTGCTGTTCTTTAATTGTTGTTCATATTCTATTGCTATTTTTTTTTTTTTTTGTATTCAGTTTATTTTAGTAAATACTTTTTTAAAACTGCAATGTTGGCTAAGGTCTTAAAAGTAAACATTTCACTTTGAGATCTACACCTGTTGTCTTCGGCGCATGTGACTAATAAAATAATATTTGATTTGATTTTTTATTTGATGTACCAGACCAATATTAAATACACCCTTAAATAGTATAAAGGCACCGACCAAGCTAAAAATACACGCTTATTTTGAATTATGTCCCAGACCAAGATGAAATACACCCTTATTTGGAAGTATGTCTCAGACGAAGACTAAACAAACTCTTATATGGCATCATGTCTAGACCAGGATTAAATACACCCTTATATGGAATTACATCCCAGACCAAGATTAAATGCAGAGGGGGTGTGACCTACTAAATTATAATAAGGAGTTTACATTAAAACCCCATTAATTTGAATCTGCTGCATACTAAAGATTATTTTGGTGGTTTTATTCTAGTCCAGGCCTTTGATTGCGTCCCAAATGACACCTTCATCCATATAGGCCCTATAATAAGCCCTATGGGTCCTGGTCAAAGTAGTGCACTACAGTAAATAGGAAATATAGGGTGCCATTTGGGACATTCCCTGAGAGGTAGATTTGCGAGGCACATGGTAGGCCTCCCTGGGCATAAGCATCTAATAAGTAGAATGAAGGGAGGTGTGGCAGAGTTGAACAGCTGTAATAGTAAATAATGTTTATGTTGCAGTGGGAACGCAGTCTCATCTGTCACCAGGGTAACCGTAGAGGTTGTCACCAGGGTAACCGTAGAGGTTGTTGATCCCTCGGGGAGGCTAGCCTGTCTCGTCTCCTCCACAACAACTCTTTGGGCGGTATCCCAAATGACAATATATTACCTGTCTAGCGAACTACTTTTGATAAGAGCCCCGTGGGCCTTTCGTCAAAAAGTAGTGAACTACATACTCTACGATTCTAGGTGTTATTAAGCAATGCTTTACTTAATGAACACTTGACCCCATTGATGTTCCATTAGATCAAGACTAAGGACAATTCTAAAGAAAATATGAAACAGGCTAACAGTCCAAATTGTTTCACACCATCTACACTATCTACAGTATTACAGTATCTACATTAGCTACAGTACTATAGTGTCTACACTATCTACAGTATTACAGTATCTACACTATCTACAGTATTACAGTATCTACAGTATTACAGTATCTACACTATCTACAGTATTACAGTATCTACATTATCTACAGTATTACAGTATCTACACTATCTACAGTATTACAGTATCTACAGTATTACAGTATCTACATTATCTACAGTATTACAGTATCTACAATATCTACAGTATCACAGTATCAACACTATCTACAATATCTACAGTATCTACACTATCTACAGTATTACAGTATCTACTCTATCTACAATATTACAGAATCTACAATATCTACAGTACTATAGTGTCTACAATATCTACAATATTACAGTATCTACATTATCTACAGTATTACAGTATCTACAATATCTACAGTATCACAGTATCAACACTATCTACAATATCTACACTATCTACACTATCTACAATATTACAGTGTCTACAATATATACACTATCTATAGTATTACAGCATTACACTATCTACATTATTACAGTATCTACAATATCTACAGTCACTACAATATCTACAGTATTAGAGTATTACACTATCTACAGTATTACAGTATCTACACTATCTACAGTATTACAGTAAATAAAATAAGAATTTGTTCTTAACTGACTTGCCTAGTTAAATAAAGGTTAAAAAAAATCACAGTATTACAGTATCTACACTATCTACACCATCTACATTATTACAGTATCTACACTATCTACAGTATTACAGTATCTACACTATCTACAGTATTACAGTATCTACACTATCTACAGTATTACAGTATCTACAGTATCTACAGTATCTACAGTGTCTACAATACATACAGTATTGCAGTATCTACAGTATCGACATTATCACAGTATCTACACTATCTACAGTATTACAGTATCTACAGTATCTACAGTATCTACAGTATTACAGTGTCTACAATACATACAGTATTGCAGTATCTACAGTATCGACATTATCACAGTATCTACACTATCTACAGTATTACAGTATCACAGTATCTACCCTATGTACAGTATTACAGTATCTACCCTATGTACAGTATTACAGTATCACAGTATCTACCCTATGTACAGTATTACAGTATCTACAATATATACAGCACTACAGTGTCCACAATATCTACAGTATTACAGTATCTACAATATCTACAGTATATACACTATTACAGTCTCTAAACTATCTACAGTATCACAGTATCTACACTATCTACACTATATACACTATTACAGTATCTAAACTATTTACAGTATCACAGTATCTACACTATCTACAGTATCACAGTATCTGCAGTATTACAGTATCTACAATATCTACAGTATCTACAATCTATACACTATCTACAATATTACAGTATCTACATTATCTACACTATCTACAGTATTACATTATCTACAATATCTACACTATCTACAGTATTACAGTATCTACACTATCTACAGTATTACAGTATCTACACTATATATAGTATTACAGTATAAACACAATCTACACTATCTATATTATTAGAGTATATACACTCTCTACATTATTACAGTGTCTACAAAAAATACAATATCTACAGTATTAGAGTATTACACTATCTACAGTATTACAGTATCTACACTATCTACAGTATTACAGTAAATAAAATAAGAATTTGTTCTTAACTGACTTGCCTAGTTAAATAAAGGTTAAAAAAAATCACAGTATTACAGTATCTACACTATCTACACCATCTACATTATTACAGTATCTACACTATCTACAGTATTACAGTATCTACACTATCTACAGTATTACAGTATCTACACTATCTACAGTATCTACAGTATCTACAGTATCTACAGTATTACAGTGTCTACAATACATACAGTATTGCAGTATCTACAGTATCGACATTATCACAGTATCTACACTATCTACAGTATTACAGTATCTACACTATGTACAGAATCTACAATATTACAGTATCTACAATATCTACTATATCTACATGATCTACAGTATTACATGATCTACAATATATACAGAATCACAGTATTACAATATATACAATATCTACAGTATAACAGTATATACCGTATCACAATGTCTACCGTATTACAGTATCACAGTATCTACAGTATTACAATATATACAATATCTACAGTATCTACAGTATCTACCATATCACAGTATCACAGTATCTACAGTATCTACAGTTCTATAGTATCACAGTATCTACACTAACTACAATATTACAGTATCTACAATATCTACAGTATCATAGTATCTACACTATCTACAGTATTGCAGTATCTACAATATCTACAGTACTACAGTATCTTCAGTATTACAGTGTCTACAATATATACACTATCTACAGATTTACAGCATCTACAGTATCTACATTATTACAATATCTACAATATCTACACTGTCTACAGTATTACAGTATCTAAAATATCTACAGTATCATATTATCTACAGTATTACAGTATCTACAATATCTACACTCTCTACAGTATCTACACTATTACAGTATCTATAAAATCTACAGTATCTACAGTATTACATTATCTATAATATCTACACCATCTACAGTATCTACAGTATTACAGTATTACAGTATCTACACTATCTACAGTATCTACAGTATTACAGTATCTACAGTATCTACGGTATTATAGTCTCTACAATACCTACAGTATCACCTTATCTACAGTATCACAGTATTACAGTATCTACACTATCTACACTATTACAGTATCTACACTATCTACAGTATTACAGTATCTACACTATCTACACTATCTACACTATTACAGTATCTACACTATCTACAGTATTACGGTATCTACACTATCTACAGTTTTATGGTATCTACACCATCTACAGTATTACAGAATCTACAATATCTACAGCATTACAGTATCTACACAATCTACACTATCTATATTAGTACAGTATCTACACTTTCTACATTATTACAGTGTCTACAATATATACAGTATCTACAGTATCTACAGTATTACATTATCTACAATTCCTACACTATCTCCAGTATTAAGGTATCTAAACCATCTGCACTATTACAGTTTCACAGTATCTAAACTATCTACAGTATTACAGTATCTACAATATCTACAGTACTACAGTGTCTACAATATCTACAGTTTTACAGTATCTACAATATCTACAGTACTACAGTGTCTACAATATCTACAGTTTTACAGTATCTACAATATCACAGTATCTACACTGTCTACAGTTTCACAGTATTACTGTATCTACACTATCTACACAATCTACAGTATCTACCGTATCACAGTATCATAATATTTACAGTTCTACACTATCTACAGTTTTACCGTATCTATAGTATCTACAGTATCTACAGTATTAGTGTCTACAATATCTACACTATCTACAGTTTTACAGTATTACAGTATCTACAAAATGTACACTATCTACAGTATTACAGTATCACAGTATCTACAATATCTACACTATTAGAGTATCTATAATATCTATAGTATCTACAGTATGATATTATCTATAATAACTACACTATCTACAGTTTCTACAGTATTACAGTATTACAGTATCCACACAATCTACAGTATTACAGTAACTACAGTGTCTACCCTATCTACAGTTTTACAGTATCTATAGTATCTACAGTATTACAGTATCTACAGTATCTACTATATCTACAGTATCTACAGTATTACAGTATATACAATATCTAGAGTATCACAGTATCTACAGAATTACTGTATCTACAGTATTACAGAATCTATAGTATCACAGTATTACGGTATCTACTGTATTACAGTATCTACAGAATTACAGAATCTACAATTTCACAGTATTACAGTGTCTACAGTATCTACCGTAATACAGTATCTATAATGTCTGCAGCATCACAGAATCTACAGAATTACAGTTTATACAATATCTACACTACCTACAGTGTTACAGTATCTACAGTATCTACTCTATCTACAGTATTACAGTATCACAGTATCTACAGTATTACAGTATCTACAGTATCTACAATGTCTACACTATCTACAGTTTTACAGTATCTACAGTATCTACAATATTACAGTATTACAGTATCTACACTATTTACTGTATCTACAGTATTACAGTATCTATACTATCTACAGTATCTACAGTATTACAGTATTACAGTGTCTACAGTATCTACCCTATCTACAATATCTACAGTATTACAGTATCTACAATATCTACTGTATCACAGTATCTACTGTACCTACACTACTGTACCTACATCTACAGATTTACAGCATTACAGTATCTACAGTATCACAGTATCTACATAATCTGCAGTTTCCACAGCATCTACCTTATTACAGTATCTACAATATTACAGTATCTACAGTATGTACAGTATCACAGTATCTACAGTATCTACATCATCTACAGTTTCTACAGCATCTACGGTATTACAGTAGCACAGTATTACAGTTTCTACAGTATCTACAGTATTACAGTATCACAGTATCTACAGTATCACAGTATCTACAGTATCACAGTATCTATAGTATTACAGTATCTACAGTATTACAGTATCACAGTATCTACAGTATCACAGTATCTATAGTATTACAGTATCTACAGTATTACAGTATCTACAGTATCACAGTATCTACAGTATTGCAGTATCTACAGTATTACAGTATCTACAGTATTACAGTATCTACAGTATCACAGTATCTACAGTATCACAGTATCTATAGTATTACAGTATCTACAGTATCACAGTATCTACAGTATTACAGTATCTACAGTATCACAGTATCTACAGTATCACAGTATCTACAGTATTACAGTATCTACAGTATCACAGTATCTATAGTATCACAGTATCTATAGTATTACAGTATCACAGTGTCTATAGTATTACAGTATCTATAGTATTACAGTATCTATAGTATTACAGTGTCTATAGTATCACAGTATCTATAGTATTACAGTATCCTTGGATAACATTGAATGGGGACAATTCTATTTCAAAATGGGTTTATGGTGGTTTGTTGCGTAATCGATTCCATGGTCTTAATTAATGCAAATCACAGAATTATGTGTCGTGTTTTGAGAAGAAAGCACAGCAGAACACATACAGTCTACATTAAGTGTATTAAACCTCCTGCAAAATATAGTGAACGCCATGTCCTAATCTCCTGCAGGTATTAGACTTGGGAAGTTGTCCTTCAATCTGAACACAACAGCGGTGCCGTTTGGGATTGGAATTGACTGTCAAATCAAATGCAGAAGCCATGGATGCTCGCAGTTCAACTCCCTGGGGCATAACATGAATGCTCTTGTTTCCTTGTTGATCTCTCCCTGTTTGACAAGCCTGCTATTCCTACCTCGTACAAAGGAATAGAACCTAACAGCGTCATTTGAGTCATTTCTTCAGGGAGACATGAATGTAGTCACTTGGATGAGCTGGTTAGACATGAGTCAGGGTAGCAGGGTTTTCTACGCATTCAGGCCAACTCACAGAGTACACACAGTACTATGTACTCAGAGTATGTAGATACTATGAATCCCCCTACCAATTAAGCTACATTGTCCAAATGATCCATTCAAAGAATTGGTCCTTTTTAAGTTAATTTCCCAATTCAAACAATGAATGTAGGCAGAGAATGCTGAACCCATGCAATCTAGCTACGTCATATAATTTTTTTTTTTTAAACTGTCCAGTAAACAAGTGTTAAGGTTAGGGTTAATAACTACTATACCGAAGCAAGTTGTTATGCTAGCCAACCTTAAGGCATAAACATGCTAGCCAAGATGCCACGTTAATTAATCATATAACAAATTGTTTGATTTGAAAATATAGTCAACGTGGTAAGATGTTCTATATCGTATAGTATGTACTGTGTGGAAATCACATGATTCATATAAAATCAGACAGTACTGTGTGGAAATCACATTATTCATATTAAATCAGACAGTACTATGTGGAAATCACATGATTCATATAAAATCAGACAGTACTGTGTGGAAATCACATTAATCATATTAAATCAGACAGTATGTACCGTGTGATTCATATAAAATCAGACCGTATGTACCTTGTGATTCATATAAAATCAGACGGTATGTACCGTGTGATTCATATAAAATCAGACAGTATGTACTGTGTGATTCATATAAAATCAGACAGTATGTACCGTGTGATTCATATAAAATCAGACAGTATGTACCGTGTGATTCATATAAAATCAGACAGTATGTACCGTGAGATTCATATAAAATCAGACAGTATGTACCATGTGATTCATATAAAATCAGACAGTATGTACCGTGCGATTCATATAAAATCAGACAGTATGTACCGTGTGATTCATATAAAATCAGACAGTATGTACCGTGCGATTCATATAAAATCAGACAGTATGTACCGTGAGATTCATATAAAATCAGCCAGTATGTACTGTGTGCTCCAACCAATGTTGTTTTATCTGGTAAACCCAAGGAAAACCACATCACTAACTGACCCCTACAAGACATAAACAACGTCTGTAATTTCTCTACATTTCATCATACTAGCAGTCCTATTGGGTATAAAGATATAAAGAAGAAAAAGCATTTATTGACACCCTCATTCAAAGTTCCATTTGATTTCATGGATGGAACAAAATCATGAGCAGCACTCGGGAGGAGCTCAAACAAGTACTTGCCCCAGACCTTTCTTTGGAGATGTTGGCTCCTGTGATGTGAAGGATGGATGCTAGAGGACCCCTCTCTTTGGTGGATACGGTACAATAACAAATGAAGTGACGCACAGTAGAGTAGTCATGATATTCCCAACGGCATAGAGACAGATCTTACTCTACCAACATGTCAAATGATAATTACTGACGCTAAATGAAGTTGTAGTTTTAATGGACTAGAGTGGCTTTAACAAATTAGTCAGCAGCACTTAATGGTGTTAATTACTGATTGACAATTGAGAGCAACAGCCTGTTCAGACTGTAGAGTATGTGAATGATGCATTGTGGGCAAAATGCAGCTCAGCAGATTCATGGCTTTTTAGATGTTTTGTGCTAATTTAAGGTGTGAATAAATAATGAGGATTTGTTCAATTAAATATTCACCTACTGTAAATATCTAGTTATTCACACTATAAAATGGTGAACACAACACAGATGGACACATCCACTTTTTTGCTCTGATTATTGTTGGTGCTGATGTTATGCTTACTCACATACATATTTTACACGGTTGCATTTTTATCACATTTTTATTTTCAATCTCTTCTCCATTTTAGTTCATTTATACCTTCCGGTAACCTGCCTCACCAATGTGATACGGGGCCGCTATTATTTTTAAACCAAGAACCACCTAGCCATCAGAAGCTAACCAGCTAATTAGCTACAAGCTATTTAGTCATTGTTAGCCACTGCTAGCAGCATTTACCTTCTGCACATTACCAGCCCTTTTTTTAATAGTTTTTTTTTAGCCTGGATAATACTTGCCAGCCTACCAGTAATGGACTGTCTCTCCACTACAACACAGAATTCCTGCAGTAATCCCTGGACCATTACTCCAGATCTCCACAGCTAGCTAGCACCCACCGAGTTACCCATTACCGAAGCTATCCCTGAGGCCCACCTCCCGGGCCTACTCAGTTGTCGCCCGGACTCCACCCAAACACGGCTAGAACACACTACTCCACCGGATCCTTGCCGTAAGCTCTGGACCTTGGCACCGGATCATTGCTGCTACCGAGTGGCTATAGTGGCTAACGCCCCTGCCCCAAAGCTAGCACCAGTTAGCCGTGAGCCAGGCGCATCACCCGGCTAGAAAACAAAATTACTACACCTACAATACCTCTTTCGCCATCTGGCTTGGATCCTTAGTCGACACAGCGCCCCGCCGCACCACCACGACTGGTCTGCCGACTAAGACTCCATCCGCTGTGCCTTCAAACGGCCTCCGTTGGACGTCGGAGCAGACGCTTCTACTAGCCCCGGGCTACTAACTTTAAACGCTGTGTCGCCCGCGTGCTAGCGTGGTAGCGACTACTCCGCGGCTTCCCTGTTCCATCTATTGCTGCCCCCTGGACCCTATGATCACTTGGCTACATAGCTGATGCCTGCTGGACACTATGATCACTTGGCTACATAGCTGATGCCTGCTGGACACTATGATCACTTGGCTACATAGCTGATGCCTGCTGGACACTATGATCACTTGGCTACATAGCTGATGCCTGCTGTACACTATGATCACTTGGCTACATAGCTGATGCCTGCTGGACACTATGATCACTTGGCTACATAGCTGATGCCTGCTGGACTGTCTCTGCCCATTCATCACCATTTTACCTGTTGTTGTTTTAGCTGATTAGCTGTTGTTGTCTCACCCGTTGTTGTCTTCGCCAGCTCTCCAAATCAACACCTGTGATTACTTTATGCCTCGCTGTATGTCTCTCTCATATGTCAATATGCCTTGTATGCTGTTGTTTAGGTTAGTTATCATTGTTTTAGCTTACAATGGAGCCCCTAGTTCCATCACCTCACCCATTATAACCAGCTTATACAGAGAGACAAACTCTCGTATCATCACTCAGTGCCTGGGCTTACCTCCGCTGTACCCACACCCCACCATACCCCTGTCTGCACATTATGCCCTGTATCTACTCTACCACGCCCAGAAATCTGCTCCTTTTATTCTTTGTCCCAACACTCTAGGTGACCAGTTTTGATAGCCTTTAGCCATACCCTTATCCTACTCCTCTTCTGTTCCTCTGGTGATGTGGAGGTAAACCCAGGCCCTGCGTGTTCACCAGGCACCCTCATTTGTTGACTTCTGTGATCGAGAAAGCCTTGGTTTCATGCATGTCAACATCAGAAGCCTCCTCCCTAAGTTTGTTTTACTCACTGCTTTAGCACACTCTGCCAACTCTGATGTCCTTGCCGTGTCTGAATCCTGGCTTAGGAAGGCCACCAACAATTCTGAGATTTCCATCCCCAACTACAACATTTTGCGACAAGATAGAACTGCCAAAGGGGGAGGAGTTGCAATCTACTGCAGAGATAGTCTGCAAGGTTCTGTCATACTTTCCAGGTCTATACCCAAACAGTTCTAATTTTAAAAATTAACCTCTCCAGAAATAAGTCTCTCACTGTTGCCGCCTGCTATCGACCACCCCTCTGCTCCAAAGCAACTACTTTGCAGACAGAGTTCAGTGTGTCAAATCAGAGGGCATGTTGTCCGGACCTCTGGCAGTCTCTATGGTTCAATTAGGTTCAATTCTCGGGCTGACTCTTTTCTCTGTATATATCAATGATCTTGCTGCGGGCGATTCCCTAATCCACCTCTACGCAGACGACACCATTCTGTATACTTCTGGCCCTTCCTTGGACACTGTGCTAACTATCCTCCAAATGAGCTTCAATGCCACACAACACTCCTTCCGTGGCCTCCAACTGCACTTAAACGCTAGTAATACCAAATGCATGCTTTTCAACCGTTCGCTGCCCGAGCTAGTATATGTGGACAACTACAAATACCTAGGTGTCAGGCTAGACTGTAAACTCTCCTTCCAGACTCATTAAACATCTCCAATATAAAAATCAAATCTAGAATCGGCTTTCTATTTCGCAACAAAGCCTCCTTCACTCACGCCGCCAAACTTACCCTAGTAAAACTGACTATCCTACCGATCCTCGACTTCAGCGATGTCATCTACAAAATAGCTTCCAATACTCTACTCAGCAAACTGGATGCAGTCTATTACAGTCACATCCATTTTGTTACCAAATCACCTTATACCACCCACCACTGCGACCTGTATGCTCTAGTCGGCTGGCCCTCGCTACATATTCGTCCTCAGACCCACTGGCTCCAGGTCATCTATAAGTCTATGCTAGGTAAAGCTCCGCCTTATCTCAGTTCACTGGTCACGATAACAACACCCACACGTAGCACACGTTCCAGCAGGTATATCTCACTGATCATCCCCAAAGCCAACACATAATTTGGCCACCTTTCCTTCCAGTTCTCTGCTGCCAGTGACTGAAACAAATTGCAAAAATCGCTGAAGTTGGAGACTTTGATACTGCTTGAAATACATTGATACTGCTATAGACGAAGGAGAATGATGATTATAATTTTATATTATCATATAATTTCATTGTGGATCGTGTAGCCTACTGTTTACCTAGTTCACAACAGTAGAAGTAGTAAAATAACAAATCTATAAAAAACCCTCTTTAAATTATATTATAGTGTTACCATCAACTATAGTGTTTGGTTTCTCTAAAGTCATACAGTAGATCCACCTGGGTTTGTCTCTGACAGTAGATCCACCTTGGTTTGTCTCTGACAGTAGATCCACCTGGGTTTGTCTCTGACAGTAGATCCACCTTGGTTTGTCTCTGACAGTAGATCCACCTGGGTTTGTCTCTGACAGTAGATCCACCTTGGTTTGTCTCTGACAGTAGATCCTCCTTGGTTTGTCTCTGACAGTAGATCCACCTTGGTTTGTCTCTGACAGTAGATCCACCTTGGTTTGTCTCTGACAGTAGATCCACCTGGGTTTGTCTCTGACAGTAGATCCACCTTGGTTTTTCTCTGACAGTAGATCCTCCTCGGTTTGTCTCTGACAGTAGATCCACCTTGGTTTGTGTCTGACAGCAGATCCCCTTTCTTTTGTGACTGACAGTAGATCCACCTTGGTTTGTCCCTGACAGTAGATCCACCTGGGTTTGTCTCTGACAGTAGATCAACCTTGGTTTGTCTCTGACAGTAGATCCACCTTGGTTTGTCTCTGACAGTAGATCAACCTTGGTTTGTCTCTGACAGTAGATCCACCTTGGTTTGTCTCTGACAGTAGATCCACCTTGGTTTGTCTCTGACAGTAGATCCACCTTAGTTTGTCTCTGACAGTAGATCCACCTTGGTTTGTCTCTGACAGTAGATCCTCCTTGGTTTTTCTCTGACAGTAGATCCACCTTGGTTTGTCTCTGACAGTAGATCCACCTTGGTTTGTCTCTGACAGTAGATCCACCTTGGTTTGTCTCTGACAGTAGATCCACCTTGGTTTGTCTCTGACAGTAGATCCACCTTGGTTTGTCTCTGACAGTAGATCCACCTTGGTTTGTCTCTGACAGTAGATCCACCTTGGTTTGTCTCTGACAGTAGATCCACCTTGACAGTAGTTTGTCTCTGACAGTAGATCCACCTTGGTTTGTCTCTGACAGTAGATCCACCTTGGTTTGTCTCTGACAGTAGATCCACCTGGGTTTGTCTCTGACAGTAGATCCACCTTGGTTTTTCTCTGACAGTAGATCCTCCTCGGTTTGTCTCTGACAGTAGATCCACCTTGGTTTGTCTCTGACAGTAGATCCACCTTGGTTTGTCTCTGACAGTAGATCCACCTTGGTTTGTCTCTGACAGTAGATCCACCTTGGTTTGTCTCTGACAGTAGATCCACCTTGGTTTGTCTCTGACAGTAGATCCACCTTGGTTTGTCTCTGACAGTAGATCCACCTTGGTTTGTCTCTGGCAAAATGAATTGGAACTTTACAATTAGAATGTCAAGAAAATACAACACATTTTATTTATATGATTGGAACTATGTAAATACCATGGAACGACAGTAGATCAGTTAGCATGTTATCACTTGTCTCATTTATCCATCTTATCTGTTTAAATCACGCTATTATAATTCAGAGTTTAAAAGACAGATTTGCCAAGCGTATCAACCTATGTTTTATACATCTAGCAAACTCACTGAGGCATGACCATGCATTCATTACCAGCCGAATGCTCGACTTGAGTCACAGGCAGTCCTCAAAGAAGAAGACACGATAACTCACAGACTGTCAGAGCATTAGCAGGATTTAGAAAAGTTTTCTATTCAGATCTAAGCTTTGAATAGACTTATGGAGACATGAATGTTTGATACAAACGGATAATCCATGGAAAACTGTTCTGTTGGATCTGTAGGTGATCACACATCTGTTTTTTTTTTGAGAAGTTGATTGTTGGCACAAGGGAAGACAGCAAAAGCTTGTAAAGTCACATTACTGTAACGATGTAGTGTTATATTTCTCCCTTAAAACAATCCATTATAAAACATACTGGACACAACCGGGACCACTTTAACATAAGAAGTTATATTAGGCTTTTCAAAACATGTTGATCTGCTTCATCAATCTGTCCTTTTAAAAAAAAAATCAGACCTCTAATTATTTTCCAAGTCACGTTGTTGAAAACGCTACTCCATACGTATTGCAAGACGTCAATTTGTCCAATCATTGCTGAGGTAATTGTTGAGCCGTTACAATAATTACCTCTGTAGTTCCTGGTATGCAGAAACATCTTTAAGCAACAGACGATGGCAGTGCTTTAAAACTGTTATTGACATGTAAGTTTACAATGCTCCTGTCGGGCTGGCTTTACATTCATTATATTTATGTTGCTTCAGATCAGCAGGCATAGACAGGCCACAACGACTGGCTTTTTACTGAGCCAGCCAGCCCAATGCAGGTTACAATGTATTTGTTTATTTATGTTCAACATGAGAGCAATAGACTAAAAAGCCTTGCCACTCTCGGGTAATGTTTAATCATATTTTTATGATTTAACTTCTAACCAATCATTGAAATGTGTTTGAATGTGTCTTTATAGCTCTCCAAGGCTGACTGCTATTTATGTGTGTCATGTTTTTGCAATGCACCTAGTTAAAATTAAGTGAATAAAGTGACGAAAATTGAAATAAAAAGGAAAAAAATAATCTCCGTGTCACGATGTACGTAATAATGGTCGTACTTAGAGTTTCTCATTATTTATTAAAGAAAGTGAAACTTAGAAAACAATAAAAACAATAAAGAATAAACGAACCGTGACGACAATGCAGTGCGAACAGGCAAATAACATAAACTATATCCCATAACCCACAGGTGGAAAACATGCTACTTAAGTATGATCCCCAATTAGAGACAACGATAACCAGCTGCCTCTAATTGGGAATCATACAAATCACCAACATAGAAAATCAAACCTAGAACCCCACATAGGAAATATAAACTAGAACAACCCCCCAGTCACGCCCTGACCTACTCTACTATAGAAAATAAAAGCTTTCTATGGTCAGGACGTGACACTCCGGTCTTTTTGAGTATTTGATTAAAAAACGAACTAGATACTTTTTCATTAGCAAGATATTGATGTTTAGATGCTATCAGAGTTGTAAAAACAGCAAGCTTTGATATATACTGTCCTTTATTCTTCACCTATGTAATTCTGTACTCTGTAACTCTGTAACTCTGTAATTCTGTATCTCTGTAATTCTGTAACTCTGTAATTCTGTATCTCTGTAATTCTGTAATTCTGTATCTCTGTAATTCTGTATCTCTGTAACTCTGTATCTCTGTAATTCTGTAACTCTGTAATTCTGTACTCTGTAACTCTGTAACTCTGTAACTCTGTAACTCTGTAACTCTGTAACTCTGTAACTCTGTAACTCTGTATCTCTGTAATTCTGTAATTCTGTAACTCTGTAACTCTGTATCTCTGTAACTCTGTATCTCTGTAACTCTGTATCTCTGTAATTCTGTAATTCTGTAACTCTGTAACTCTGTATCTCTGTAATTCTGTATCTCTGTAACTCTGTAACTCTGTACCTCTGTAACTATGTAACTCTGTAACTGTACTCTGTAACTCTGTAACTCTGTAACTCTGTATCTCTGTAATTCTGTAACTCTGTAACTCTGTACCTCTGTAACTCTGTATCTCTGTAATTCTGTAATTCTGTAACTCTGTAACTCTGTAACTCTGTAACTCTGTACCTCTGTAACTCTGTAATTCTGTAACTGTACTCTGTAACTCTGTAACTCTGTAACTCTTTACCTCTGTAACTCTGTAGTCTGTAACTCTGTAACTCTTTAACTCAGTACCTCTGTACCTATGTAACCATGTAACTCTGTAACTGTACTCTGTAACTCTGTAACTCTGTAACTCTGTAACTCTGTACTATGTAACTATGTAACTCTGTAACTGTACTCTGTAACTATGTAACTCTGTAACTCTGTAACTCTGTAACTCTTTACCTCTGTAACTGTAACTTTAACTCTTTAACTCTGTAACCTCTGTAATCTGTACCTCTGTACCTCTGTACCTCTGTCTCTGTAAATCTGTACCTATGTAACTCTGTAACTCTGTAACTCTGTAACTCTGTAACTCTGTAACTCTGTAACTCTGTAACTCTGTAACTCTGTAACTCTGTAACTCTGTAACTCTGTAACTCTGTAACTCTGTAACTCTGTAACTCTGTAACTCTGTAACTCTGTAACTCTGTAACTCTGTAACTCTCTAACTCTGTACCTCTGTAACTCTGTAACTCTGTAACTCTGTAACCTTGTAACTGTAACTCCAGTCTGTAACTCTGTACTCTGTCTGTAACTCTGTAACTCTGTACCTCTGTACCTCTGTGTACCTCTGTACCTCTGTAGTCAGTAACTCTGCACCTCTGTACCACTGTACCACTGTAACTCTGTAGTCTGTAACTCTGACTCTGTAACTCTGTAACTCTGTAAGTCTGTAACTCTGTAACTCTGTACCACTGTAACTCTGTAGTCTGTACCTCTGTAATCTGTAACTCTGTAAGTCTGTAACTCTGTAACTCTGTAACTCTGTAACTCTGTAAGTCTGTACCACTGTAACTCTGTAAGTCTGTACCACTGTAACTCTGTAAGTCTGTACCACTGTAACTCTGTAAGTCTGTAAGTCTGTAACTCTGTAACTCTGTACCTCTGTACCTCTGTAGTCTGTAACTATGTAACTCTGTAACTCTGTACCTCTGTACCTCTGTAGTCTGTAACTATGTAATTCTGAAACTCTGTACCTCTGTAGTCTGTAACTCTGTAACTCTGTACCTCTGTACCTCTGTAGTCAGTAACTCTGCACCTCTGTACCTCTGTACCACTGTAACTCTGTAGTCTGTAACTCTGACTCTGTAACTCTGTAACTCTGTACCTCTGTAACTCTGTACTCTGTACCACTGTAACTCTGTAAGTCTGTAACTCTGTACTCTGTACCACTGTAACTCTGTAAGTCTGTACCACTGTACCTCTGTAGTCTGTAACTCTGACTCTGTAACTCTGTAACTCTGTACTCTGTACCACTGTAACTCTGTAACTCTGTACCACTGTACCACTGTAACTCTGTAAGTCTGTACCACTGTAACTCTGTAGTCTGTACCTCTGTAATCTGTAACTCTGTAACTCTGTAAATCTGTAACTCTGTAAGTCTGTAACTCTGTAACTCTGTAAGTCTGTACCACTGTACCTCTGTAGTCTGTAACTATGTAATTCTGAAACTCTGTACCTCTGTAGTCAGTAACTCTGCACCTCTGTACCACTGTACCACTGTAACTCTGTAGTCTGTAACTCTGACTCTGTAACTCTGTAACTCTGTACTCTGTACCACTGTAACTCTGTAAGTCTGTACCACTGTACCTCTGTAGTCTGTAACTCTGACTCTGTAACTCTGTAACTATGTACTCTGTACCTCTGTAACTCTGTAGTCTGTAACTCTGTAACTCTGTAACTCTGTACCTCTGTAATCTGTAACTCTGTAACTCTGTACCTCTGTAACTCTGTAACTATGTAGTCTGTAACTCTGTAACTCTGTACCTCTGTAATCTGTAACTCTGTAAATCTGTACCTCTGTACCTCTGTAGTCGGTAACTCTGCACCTCTGTACCACTGTACCACTGTAACTCTGTAGTCTGTAACTCTGTATCTCTGTACCACTGTAACTCTGTACCTCTTTACCTTCTAAGAATGTTGTGTAAAGTCTGCTACTGTATGTAATGCACCTGTCCTTTATTTTACCATTCAGCGCAACATCTGCAATTCTGAAATCAATGGCTGAAAAGACATGGCGTCGACATCACTTCGTTCTGCCTTTACAATGTTCATAGACACAACTCAGCCTTTATAGGGACACTGTCTGTCTGTCTGTCTGTCTGTCTGTCTGTCTGTCTGTCTGTCTGTCTGTCTGTCTGTCTGTCTGTCTGTCTGTCTGTCTGTCTGTCTGTCTGTCTGTCTGTCTGTCTGTCTGTCTGTCTGTCTGTCTGTCTGTCTGTCTGTCTGTCTGTCTGTCTGTCTGTCTGTCTGTCTGTCTGTCTGTACAGAAACAAGCTGTACAGTGGATAGTTGCTGGGCATATGAGAAAACATCAACATCAAGAAATGTTCTTTGTTCACACCCAGAGAGAGAGAGAGAGAGAGAGCTGTGCTGCTAGCCCTGGGTTTGCTTCCCAAATGGCACCCTATTCCCCACACAGTGCACTACTTTTAACCAGAGCCCTATTATTTCACCATAAAGGGAATAGGGTTCAGTTTGGGAAGCAGACCTGGTCGCCTAGCAGCTCCATTATGAGCTGATGTCACTGTCACATCAGTGTGGGCAGTAGAACCTCCAGATGCTAATTGGAAGTGTGGAAAATGAATCCTATGACGATCCTCTACATTACGATTGGCTGACTAACTACAGCGATGATGTCTTCCTTCTTTCAACATTCTGAGAGATCTTCAAGGTTCTCTGTAATCACGAATCGCTCTACAATGATCCAAATTAATTTCAATTCAACAATAGGAATAACTCATAGTATACATAGATAATTCTCCTTTCACCATTTCAATCTCCTTTTCATGATTCACTTTCGTCCTGTCTTGTTTAGCTAAATATTTCTGCATTTCTGGAAGTTAGCAAGCTGCCAATTAATTTGACATTGCAACGTTTACTGGTTATTATGTAAAGATAACTAAATAACTGCTAAATTCAATAACTCAGTTGCATAAAATGTTAGTAGTGTTGAAATACAATATGGGGCAACATTCACATTTCACAAATAAAGTATAACATCTAATGTAAGAAATAAAATACATCTTTGAAATGCAGTGTTTATTCAAGGCTATAGTGAAGACTCTTCAGAGCGTACCTAATGGTTTGTCACTTTCTGAACCCTACAGTAACTTGTGGATCATTGTCTTTTTCCCCACTAGGGTGAAAGCAACAGAGTAAGAATCCTGACAGCAAGGCATTAAATTTAAATCACCTTTCCATATCCTAGTGGATTTTCTTGTGATCCTTTTCTTCTCACATTGCATTTGTGCCATGTTATGGTTTAACTAAATGGTATTATTTATGAAATGCGAGCACATGCCCAGCCCTCCAGCTGTGTCATCAAATTAACACAAGCACGGGAGAGTGAACAAAAAAATGCTCACTGCCAGGAGCGATCAGGCTCACGGACTGGGAAATGCACTGGCTCTGTTATGCAGGCGCCTCGCACTACGACCACCCAAGAAGACAAGCCACACTCTGCTACAGGCCCTGTGTGGCTGGGTGGCATAGTCGGCAGGCCCTGACGGGTCCCTCAATGTCATCCACCAGCACCACTAGCACTAGACCTGTCAGTGGCCCAGTGTGGTCATGGTGCTCCACGTTGACAGGAGTGACCTCGAGTGTGTGATGCCCCCCCCCCCTGAAACCCCTGATGCTCGCAGGCCTAATCTGTGAGCAGCATCGCAGCAGCCGTCTGCCTCCTCTAGAGACCATACAGAGAAGACGGGTCATTACTGGAGAGTGCTTCAAAGAGACTCCTCACAGTGCTGTGTATCTCTCTAACCTCTCTCCTCTCTAGCCTCGTTCTTTAATAGCCCCTCTCCTCTCTAGATTTTCTCCTCTCTAGCCACTCTCCTCTCTAGCCTCTCACCTTTCTATCCTCTCTCCTCTCTAGTCTAACACCTCTCTAGACTCTCTCCTCTCTAGACTCTCTCCTCTCTAGACTCTCTCCTCTCTAGACTCTCTCCTCTCTAGACTCTCTCCTCTCTAGATTTTCTCCTCTCTAGTCTCTTTCTTCTCTAGCCTCTCTTTTTTAGCCTCTCTCTTTTCTAGCCTCACTTTTCTAGCCTCTATCTTCTCTAGCCTCTCTCCTCTCTACCCTCTCTAGCCTGTCTCCTCTAGTCTCTCTCTTCTCTAGACTCTCTCTTCTCTAGACTCTCTCTTTTCTAGCCTCTATCTTCTCTAGCCTCTCTCCTCTCTATCCTCTCTCCTCTCTAGGCTTTCCTCGATGATGCTTGGCACCAAGCTAGGGTCTTCAGCCCGCTGTGTACTTTTAGCATCCCTTTACACCTCAGGGGAGGTAAAGGCCTGAGGAGGGCTAGACCTCAGGGGAGGTAAAGGCCTGAGGAGGGCTAGACCTCAGGGGAGGTAAAGGCCTGAGGAGGGCTAGACCTCAGGGGAGGTAAAGTCCTGAGGAGGGCTAGACCTCAGGGGAGGTAAAGGCCTGAGGAGGGCTAGACCTCAGGGGAGGTAACGGCCTGAGGAGGGCTAGACCTCAGGAGAGGAAAGGGCCTGAGGATGCCTAGACCTCAGGAAAGGTAAGGGCCTGAGGATGGCTAGACCTCAGGGGAGGTAACGGCCTGAGGAGGGCTAGACCTCAGGAGAGGAAAGGGCCTGAGGATGCCTAGACCTCAGGAAAGCAAAGGGCCTGAGGATGGCTAGACCTCAGGTGAGGTAATGGCCTGAGGATGGCTAGACCTCAGGAGATGAAAGGGCCTGAGGATGTCTAGACCTCAGGTGAGGTAATGGCCTGAGGAGGGCTAGATCTCAGGGGAGGAAAAGGCCCGAGGAGGGCTAGACTTGTGTTCTAAAAAAAGGATTGGTACTAGGACTTAATAAATGTGCTCTCGACAGCGTCAGCCACCGCTAATTACAGGAGTTGAGGACGATCTGTTATGGCCTTTAGTGTAGTGGTGTCACACAAAACAAACAGAGATCATGGTGCTGTTCATCATTGTCTTTCTTACAGTATATTGTCCTTGGGTACCTTTTGTCACGACCCAATGTAAACACATAATACATCTCACGCAGCAGGAGTGTGTCTGCCATTTCCTATTCATCCCGTGTATTTCTACAGAGATAAGGAAGTCAGTTCGTAAGCAAAAGTTGATAACTCATTTATTTGGCTTACACTTTTTCAGAACCCAGTGGTTTGAAACTCATTTCCTAGTCTTAAAGTTTCTTTCTTGAACTTTCTTGATTTGCCTGTATATGGGATCACATTAATGGATGAAGTGCAACAGCATATGTACTGTACTCTGAAGTTAACCCAGAAGCATTCATTGTCTTACAATAGAATAATATGCTATTTTTCGACAATTCCTAACATCGGAGATATTTCTATCTCGGGGCAAAAAAAAGATGAAGCACCTGAGGCCAATATTTTTGGGGGACTCCGGGCAATAACATATAAACCAAATCAAAGGCTTTTTATACATATGTGCTGACTGATAACTTTTTAAATAGTAGCTACCGCATTTCCCATCAGAAAGGATTCTCTCTAATATGTAGTCAGACTAGTGCGAGGTGCACACCTAACTACATGCACACATCAATCAATAGAGTTCACACATTCACAGACGATATTAAACTCAACGTAACGCCCGAAAGGAATACTTTGGTAGTTGTAGAGTAAGACCTTAAGGGGAACTTCAGAAAACTGTGTTGGACAGTTTGATGGTGACAGCCAGAGATGGAATAGAGAAGGCAACATGTTACTTCTTAACCCATGATAGTCTCAGACCTATCTAAGCTTAGGGGGATTTCAAAAAAGCATTTCGGCGAAAGCTATCCAAGTGTTTATTTTAGGACATCTCTCTCAGCAGACAAAACATTACAAACAGCTAGCAGCAAAGTAGATTGGTCACGAAAGTCAGAAAAGCAATCAAATTAATCGCTTACCTTTGATGATCTTCGGATGTTTGCACTCATGAGACTCCCAGTTACACAATAAATGTTCTGTTTGTTCCATAAAGATTATTTTTAAATCCAAAAACCTCCATTTGGTTGGCGCATTATGTTCAGAAATCCACAGGCTCGAGCGGTCACAACGGGGCAGAAGAAAATTCCAAATAGTATCCGTAAAGTTTGTAGAAACATGTCAAATGTTTTTTTTATAATCAATCCTCAGATTGTTTTTACAATAAATTATCAATAATATTTCAACCGGACTGTAGCTTTTTCAATAGGAGTGAGAGATCATCTCTGCTCCAAGCTGCTCGCGCATGCAAAACTCTGCTGGCACCCAGCCATCCACTGACGTGATGTGATCTTTTTCGCTCATTTTTTCAGAATAAAAGACTGAAACTATGTCTAAAGACTGTTCACACCATGTGGAAGCCATAGGAAAAGGAATCTGGTTGATATCCCTTTAAATGGAGGGAAGGCATGCAATGAAACAAAGAGGTTTCAGGAAAAACAGCACTTCCTGGTTGGATTTTCCTCAGGTTTCGCCTGCAATATCAGTTCTGTTTTCTCACAGACAATATTTTGACAGTTTTGGAAACCTTAGAGTGTTTTCTATCCTAATCTAACAATTATATGCATATTCTAGATTCTGGGCCTGAGAAATAGGCAGTTTCATTTGAGTACGTTTTTCATCCAAACATCAAAATACTGCCCCCTACACTCAAGAGGTTAAGGTATTTGATTGTGATTTCCAAGACCCCTTGAAGTATAAAATATATCAAATATACAAACACATTGAAAAACAGATTCACAACATTGAACAACAGAATGTCCCCCCTGAAATTTGAAAGAGTTATAAGAAAGATCAGGAATGATTTTTTGCTTGTTTTTTTAACGTATTTAACCCCTTATTTTTTGGCACAAAACAGTCTCTATACATACACTACCGTTCAAACGTTTGGGGTCACTTGTTTTTGAAAGAAAATCAATTTTTTTGTCCGTTAAAATAACATCAAATTGATCAGAAATACAGTGTAGACATTGTTATTGTTGTTCATGACTATTGGAGCTGGAAATGGCAGATTTATTATGGAATATCTACATAGGCGTACAGAGGCCCATTATCAGCAACCATCACTCCTGTGTTCCGATGGCACGTTGTGTTAGCTAATCCAAGTTTATCATGTTAAAATGCAATTTGATCATTAGAAAACCCTTTTGAAATTATGTTAGCACAGCTGAAAACTGTTGTGCTCATTAAAGAAGCAATAAAACTGTCCTTCTTTAGACTAGTTGAGTATCTGGAGCATCAGCATTGGTGGGTTCGATTACAGGCTCAAAACAGCCAGAAACAAAGAACTTTCTTCTGAAACTCATCAGTCTATTCTTGTTCTGAGAAATGAAGACTATTCCATGTGAGAAATTGCCAAGAAATGGAAGATCCCGAACAATGCTGTGGACTAATCCATTCACAGAACAGCACAAACTGTCTCTAACTAGAATAGAAAGAGGAGTGGGAGGCCCCGGTGCACAACTGAGCAAGAGGACAAGTACATTAAAGTGTCTAGTTTGAGAAACAGATTCCTCACAAGTCCTCAAATCAAATTTTATTAGTCACATGCTCCGAATACAAACAGGTGCAGACCTTACAGTGAAATACTTACTTACGAGTCCCTAACCAACAATGCAGTTTCAAAAAATACAGATAAGAATGAGAGATAAAAGTAACAAATAGTTAAAGAGCAGCAGTGAAATAACAACAGCGAGACCACAGTGGCTTGCAAAAGTATTCACCCCTTTTGCATTGTTCCTATTTTGTTGCCTTACAACCTGGAATTAAAATGGATTTTGGGGGATTTGTATCATTTGATTTACACAACATGCCTATCTCTTTGAAGATGCAAAATATTTTGGGGGATGAAACAAACAAGAAATAAGACAAAAAAAACAGAAAACTTGAGCGTGCATAACTATTCACCACCCCAAAGTCATTACTTTGTAGAGCCACCATTTGCATACCCCAGTGTTGCTTTAGCAGTATGCTTAGGGTCATTGTCCTGCTGGAAGGTAAACCTCCGTCGCAGTCTCAAATCTCTGAAAGACTGCAAGAATTTCCCTGTATTTAGCGCCATCCATCATTCCTACAAATCTGACTCGTTTCCCAGTCCCTGCCAATGACAAACATCCCCACAGCATGATGCTGCCACCACCATGCTTCACTGTGTGGATGGTATTCTCGGGGTGATGAGAGGGTTTGCGCCAGACATAATGTTTTCCTTGATGGCCAAAAAAATCTAAATTTGTGTCTCATCTGACCAGAGTAACTTATTCCATATGTTTAGGGAGTCTCCCACATGCCTTTTGTCGAACACCAAACATTTTTTTGCGTTTTATTTTTTCTTTAAGCAATGGATTTTTTTCTGCCCACTCTGCCGTAAAAGCCCAGCTCTGTAGAGTGTACGGTTCAAAGTGGTCCTAAGGACAATCTCTGCTGTGGAGCTTTGCAGCTTCTTCTTCTTCTTCGGTTGGTTTGTTGCCTGTCGGATTAATGCACTCCTGGTATGAGAGTTTTGGTGGGTGGCCCTCTCTTGGCAGGTTTGTTGTGGTGCCATATTCTTTACATTTTTTTTATAATGGATTTAATGTTGCTCTGTGGGATGTTCAAAGTTTAGGATATTTTCTTATAAGGTGACCCTGATCTGTACTTCTCCACAACTTTGTCCCTGACCTGTTTGGAGAGATCCCTGGTCTTCATGGTGCCACCTTGCTTGGTCGTGCTCCTTGCTTTGTGCTGTTGCAGATTCTGGGGCCTTTCAGAACAGGTGAATATACAGTGGGGCAAAAACGTATTTAGTCAGCCACCAATTGTGCAAGTTCTCCCACTTAAAAAGATGAGAGAGGCCTGTAATTTTCATCATAGGTACACTTCAACTATGACAGACAAAATGAGAAAAAAAATCCAGAAAATCACATTGTAGGATTTTTTATGAATTTATTTTCAAATTTTGGTGGACTACTTCCATAATTTTTTTCAACTGGTACCAGGGGACCTTCAGACGAGTCTTGTGAGGCCTATGGGCATCCTAGAGCAAAACAACCAACATGTATATGTTTGTGAGAGTCTCACTCTTCCACACAGCATGTACCCCAAACTGTTCAGACGCTAGAGACAGAAGTTGGCAGATCAGCTGTACGGCCTTCAGTCCCAGGACGACTGTCAGAGTCGTAGAGCCAAATGGAGAACACCATCATGTTCGTAAGAGTCGCATTCTTCCATAGAGGGGTCATAGTGTGTACCCCAAACTGTTCAGAAGCTACAGACTACAGTGTGTACACCAAACTTTTCAGACACTTACAGACAGAAGTTGGCTGATTGGCTGTACCTACTTCAGTCCCAAGACAACTGGAGCAAAACAGAGGACACCATCATGTTCGTGAGAGTATCATCTTTCCATAGAGGGGTCATAGTGTGTACCTCAAACTGTTCAGACTCTACAGACAGAAGTTGGCAGATCGGCTGTACCGACTTCAGTCCCAAGACAACTGTTGGAAACCGTAGAGCAAAACAGAGAACACCATCATGTTCGTGAGAGTATTATCTTTCCATAGTGGTGTCAAAGTGTGTACCCCCAACTTTTCAGATGCTACAGACAGAAGTTGGCAGATCAGCTGTACCGACTTCAGTCCCAAGATTACAGTGGGGGATGTAAAGCAAAACGGAGAACACCATCATGCTCATGAGGGCATCATCTTTCCGCAGAGGGGTCATAGTGTGTACCCCAAACTCTTCAGATGCTACAGACAGAAGTTGGCAGATCGGCTGTACCAACTTCAGTCCCAAGAATAGACTGAAGAGTTTTAGAAGAAAGTTCTCTGTTTCTGGCCATTTTAAGCCTATAATCGAACCCACAAATGCTGATGCTCCAGATACTCAACTAGTCTAAAGAAGCCCAGTTGTATTGCTTCTTTAATCAGAACAACAGTTTTCAGTTATGCTAACATAATAGAAAAATGGTTTTCTAATGATAAATTAGCCTTTTAAAATTATAAACTTGGATTAGCTAACACAATGTGTCATTGGAACACAGGAGTGATGGTTGCTGATAATGGGCCTCTGCACCCCTATGTAGATTTTCCATAAAAAATCTCCTGTTACCAGCTACAATAGCCATTTCCAACAATGTCTAGACCATATTTCTGATCAATTTTCTGTTGTTTTTAATAGACATTCTTTTAAAATTTTCTTTCAAAAACAAGGACATTTCTAAGTGACCCCAAACTTTTGTATGTTAGTGTATGTATGATTTGCAGGTAAAAAAAATTGTACATGTATGATTTGCAGCTAGACATGTTATATGTATAACCTTTAAATGCCTCCAATCCTTTAGTCTTTTAACCGCAGACTATTTTCATTGCTTTTTTTGGCAGTACCTTTACTGCAGCTTTAAAGGTAGTAACTCTTTAAACTTTAATAGTTCAGTGAAATCATGTATTCAGATAATTGTTTCCTTACCTCATAAGCAGTCTGTGGACTGCTCTAAATCTCTCTTGGACAGATTCTGCACGTAAACTGGAATCTGTCATGACGGGATAAAATGCATAGTACAACGAGCAGTTGTAGTTCGAGTGTTTTGTTTTTTTGTCACAGATTTCTGGCTGTACCAGGATTGGTCACTGTTTTTTTTGGATGTACCAGGATTGGTCACTGTTTTTTTGGATATACCAGGATTGGTCACTGAATATTTGGATGTACCAGGATTGGTCACTGAATATTTGGATGTACCAGGATTGGTCACTGAATATTTGGATGTACCAGGATTGGTCACTGAATATTTGGATGTACCAGGATTGGTCACTGAATACTTGGATGTACCAGGATTGGTCACTGAATATTTGGATGTACCAGGATTGGTCACTGTTTTTTTGGATATACCAGGATTGGTCACTGAATATTTGGATGTACCAGGATTGGTCGCTGAAAATTTGGATTTACCAGGATTGGTCACTGTTTTTTGGGATGTACCAGGATTGGTTGCTGATTATTTGGATGTGCCAGGATTGGGCGAATTCGGTGCTTAAAATTTGACTGCTTTGCACATGTGGTGAAATTAGTAGAAGGGGAGGTGGCTTTCGCTGAGTGTTTCCCTTTGTGAGGGTGGAGACTTCGCAAACTAGAACTGCCAATTTCTAATGCATATGGACCCAGAACTTAATCAAGCGGCTGACCAAATGACATAAGATTTTGTTTCTGGGTTAACTGAGATTAGCTCTAAGGAGTGACTCCAATCCACACTTTGGTTTCGGTAGAAAAGTCTCTGCCAAGAAAACCTCATGTTTGCATTTCCGGACTAAAAACATTATTTTATTCAGCAGAGAAGTTAGACATCACATTATTACAACAGTGTGACTGTTTTGGAATAAAATATTCAATATATTTAATTAAACATCCTATGTATTGTAGCTTAATGTTTATACATTGATATGTTCTAGGGGCCATTTTGAGAACACAAAGGGTTACTGGAATGTACTGCTGGAATGTCTGCCAATGGAATGTCCATCTTCTTTTGACAAATGACACAGGTCACTCAAAACATTTATAAATAATTTATGAAGTATAAATAGCCCACGCAACTTAACTAATGATTAGTAAATGGTTTAAAAGGACCTATATTAAACGTCTTGTGAATGGTACTACGACTTATTATTAAATACTATAAAAGCTGTTTATAATGGTGTGAAAAACCATTTCTTTGTTGACTCTGTCAGGGAACTGGCTCAAAGATTTTCAACAAAGACCACAGCTCTCACCCCTATGAATAATAATAAACCAATATTCAGAATTCCTGAAATCTCAGCGTCAGCTGCGCACAGTATTATCAGCTTCTTCCGGAGCTTTACAATATGTATTTGGTCTCGACACTGTATTCCTGAAGAGACACAAATATTCTCTGATTGCCCCTATTGTACATCTAGTTAATCTGTCCATCAATGCTTGGAAGACTGCCGCAGTGTTAGATTATTTTTTTTATTTTTTTTAAATCTGGTGACCCAACACTAGTGGAAAATTACTGACCTATGAGCAATCTTTCAGTGCTATCAAAAGTAGCTTAGAGATGGGTGGCTAATCAGCTGACTGGTAACCAGGGCAACTCCATACATCAAATGCAATTTGGATTCAGAATTAACCATTCAATCAAACCAGCAAATTGCTATTTTGTGGAGTACATTAAATCTGAACTGGACATAGGTGGTGATGTCGGCGTAGTCTTTTTGGATTTAATTAGGCCTTTGGATACTGTGAATCTTTTGGTGCTCCTAGTCACACTATCCTCCCCTAATGTGTCCACTAGAAGTCATTAGTTGGATGTGTTCCTATCTGACAAACAGAAGTCAAAGAGTTTGTCTGGAGAACACTCAGTCGGACTCTCAATACTATAACATTGGTCTCCCACAAGGGTCAATTTTAGGTCCTCTTCTGTTTACGATCTATATCAAGGATCTCCCACTTGCTTGCCCACATATTGACATGCAGATGTATGTGAGCGATACAGTTCTGTATGTACACTCAAAAAACAAAACAAGTTGTTAACAAGTTAATGGCTCTACGGTACGTGTCTCTAAATGGTTGGCTGATTCTTATAAACGCAACATGTAAAGTATTGGTCCCATGTTTCATAAGCTGAAAAAAACAATGCCAGAAATGTTCCATACACACAAAAAGCTTATTTCTCTCAAATCTGATTTCATTCCTGTTAGTGAGCATGTCTCCTTTGCTAAGATAATCCATCCACCTGACAGGTGTGTCATATCAAGTAGCTGATTAAATGGCACGATGATTACACAGGTGCAGCTTGTGCTGGGGACAATAAAAGCCCACTTTAAAATGTGCAATTTTGTCAAACAACACAATACAATTGGCATGCTGACTGCAGGAATGTCTACCAGAGTTGTTGTCAGATAATTGAATGTTCATTTCTCTGCCATAAGCTGTCTCCAACTGTCACACCCTGATCTATTTCACCTGTCTTTGTGATTGTCTCCACCCCCCATCCAGGTGTCCCCTATCTTCTCCATTATCCCCTGTGTATTTATACCAGTATTCTCTGTTTGTCTGTTGCCAGTTCATCTTGTTTGTCAAGTCAACTAGCATTTTTTGTATTCAGCTCCTGCTTTTCCCCAGTCTCTCTTTTCTTGTCCTCCTGGTTTTTGACCCTTGCTTATCCTGACCCTGAGCCCGCACGCCTGACCACTCTGCCTGCCCCGGACCCTGAGCCTGCCTGCCTGACCACTCTGCCTGCTCCGGACCCTGAGCCCGCACGCCTGACCACTCTGCCTGCCCCAGACCCTGACCCTGAGCCCGCACGCCTGACCACTCTGCCTGCCCCTGACCCTGAGCCTGAGCCCGCACGCCTGACCAATCTGCCTGACCCTGACCCTGAGCCCGAGCCTGCACGCCTGACCACTCTGCCTGACCACTCTGCCTGCACCTGACCCTGAACCTGCCTGCCGTCCTGTACCTTTGCCCCATCTCTGGATTACCGAGCTCTGCCTGATACTGACCCTGCCTGCCGTCCTGTACCTTTGTCTCTGGATTACCGAGCTCTGCCTGATCCTGACCCTGCCTGCCGTCCTGTACCTTTGCCCCGTCTCTGGATTAGCTCTGCATGATCCTGACCCTGCCTGCCGTCCTGTAGTCTCTGGATTACCGAGCTCTGCCTGATCCTGACCCTGCCTGCCTGTACCTTTGCCCCGTCCTGGATTAACGAGCTCTGCCTGATCCTGACCCTTGCCCTGTACCTTTGCCCCGTCTCTGGATTACCGAGCTCTGCCTGATCCTGAACCTGCCTGCCGTCCTGTACCTTTGCCCCGTCTCTGGATTACCGAGCTCTGCCTGATCCTGAACCTGCCTGCCATCCTGTACCTTTGCCCCGTCTCTGGATTACCGAGCTCTGCCTGATCCTGACCCTGCCTGCCGTCCTGTACCTTTGCCCGTCTCTGGATTACCGAGCTCTGCCTGATCCTGAACCTGCCTGCCATCCTGTACCTTTGCCCCATCTCTGGATTACCGAGCTCTGCCTGATCCTGACCCTGCCTGCCGTCCTGTACCTTTGCCCGTCTCTGGATTACCGAGCTCTGCCTGATCCTGAACCTGCCTGCCGTCCTGTACCTTTGCCCCTGTTGCTGTATTAAACATGTTTACTTCGACACAGTCTGCATCTGGGTCTTACATTATCCTGATAACATTATCCTGAACGTCCTTTTAGAGAATTTGGCAGTACATCTAACCGCGTGCAACCACGTCAGCCCAGGACCTCCACATCCAGCTTCTTCACCTGTTCGATCACCTGAGGAGTATTTATGTCTGTAATAAAGTCCTTTTGTGGGAAAAACTCATTCTGATTAGCAGGGCCTGGCTCCCCAATTGGTAGGCCTGGCTCCCAAGTGGGTGGGCCTTTGCCCTCTAAGGCCCACCCATGGCAGCACCCCTGCCCAGTCATGTGAAATCCATAGATTAGGGCCTAACTTATTTCTTTCAAATGACGGATTTCCTTATATGTACTGGAGTAAAATCTTTCAAATTGTTGCATGTTGTGTTTATATTTTTGTTCAGTATAATATATTTCAAAACACATATAAAATTCATTGTGGATGCTACCATGATTAAGGATAATCCTGAATAAGGATGAGTGAGAAAGTTACAGAGGGTCAAAGATCATATCCTCAAGACATGCCAACCTCTCACTATTACCAAACTTGATGTAATCATTGTGTGCTCGGAATATGAGACCAAATACTACACTTTTGACTAGTTTATTTACAATAATCTTTAGGGGTGTCAGTAATTATAACCCCCTACATTTTTGAGAGAAAACAAATATTACTGTATTTCTCTAAGCAAATGTATTAGTATAATTAGTATAATTCCCTAATTATTTAGCTCAGTATTTCATGTATTCATTTTATACAGTCATTATTGCTCATCTTTATCAAGGGTGTCAATAATTTAAACCCACTGTGTCTTTATTGAGGGTGTCAATAATTTAAACCCACTGTGTCTTTAATGAGGGTGTCAACAATTTAAACCCACTGTGTCTTTATTGATGGTGTCAATAATTTAAACCCACTGTGTCTTTAATGAGGGTGTCAACAATTTAAACCCACTGTGTCTTTATTGAGGGTGTCAATAATTTAAACCCACTGTGTCTTTATTGAGGGTGTCAATAATTTAAACCCGACTGTATGTCTTTATCGAGGGTGTCAATAATTCAAACCCGACTGTATGTCTTTATCGAGGGTGTCAATAATTCAAACCCGACTGTATGTCTTTATCAAGGGTGTCAATAATTTCAACCCACTGCATGTCCTTATCAAAGGTGTCAATAATTTCAACCCACTGTTCGTTCATAAGCATTTTAGGGGCCTTGATTTCCTTTGGTTTCTGTATCGTAAATGCACTCAGGACGGTGGTTCTCTTCATGTGTTTTATATCTCTCTGTATCGTAAATGCACTCAGGACGGTGGTTCTCTTCATGTGTTTTATATCTCTGTGTATCGTAAATGCACTCAGGACGGTGGTTCTCTTCATGTGTTTTATATCTCTCTGTATCGTAAATGCACTCAGGACGGTGGTTCTCTTCATGTGTTTTATATCTCTCTGTATCGTAAATGCACTCAGGACGGTGGTTCTCTTCATGTGTTTTATATCTCTGTGTATCGTAAATGCACTCAGGACGGTGGTTCTCTTCATGTGTTTTATATCTCTCTGTATCGTAAATGCACTCAGGACGGTGGTTCTCTTCATGTGTTTTATATCTCTCTGTATCGTAAATGCACTCAGGACGGTGGTTCTCTTCATGTGTTTTATATCTCTCTGTATCGTAAATGCACTCAGGACGGTGGTTCTCTTCATGTGTTTTATATCTCTGTGTATCGTAAATGCACTCAGGACGGTGGTTCTCTTCATGTGTTTTATATCTCTCTGTATCGTAAATGCACTCAGGACGGTGGTTCTCTTCATGTGTTTTATATCTCTCTGTATCGTAAATGCACTCAGGACGGTGGTTCTCTTCATGTGTTTTATATCTCTGTGTATCGTAAATGCACTCAGGACGGTGGTTCTCTTCATGTGTTTTATATCTCTCTGTATCGTAAATGCACTCAGGACGGTGGTTCTCTTCATGTGTTTTATATCTCTGTGTATCGTAAATGCACTCAGGACGGTGGTTCTCTTCATGTGTTTTATATCTCTGTGTATCGTAAATGCACTCAGGACGGTGGTTCTCTTCATGTGTTTTATATCTCTCTGTATCGTAAATGCACTCAGGACGGTGGTTCTCTTCATGTGTTTTATATCTCTCTGTATCGTAAATGCACTCAGGACGGTGGTTCTCTCATGTGTTTTATATCTCTCTGTATCGTAAATGCACTCAGGACGGTGGTTCTCTTCATGTGTTTTATATCTCTGTGTATCGTAAATGCACTCAGGACGGTGGTTCTCTTCATGTGTTTTATATCTCTCTGTATGTAAATGCACTCAGGACGGTGGTTCTCTTCATGTGTTTTATATGCTCTCAGTAAATGCACTCAGGACGGTGGTTCTCTTCATGTGTTTTATATCTCTCTGTATCGTAAATGCACTCAGGACGGTGGTTCTCTTCATGTGTTTTATATCTCTCTGTATCGTAAATGCACTCAGGACGGTGGTTCTCTTCATGTGTTTTATATCTCTCTGTATCGTAAATGCACTCAGGACGGTGGTTCTCTTCATGTGTTTTATATGTATCGTAAATGCACTCAGGACGGTGGTTCTCTTCATGTGTTTTATATCTCTCTGTATCGTAAATGCACTCAGGACGGTGGTTCTCTTCATGTGTTTTATATCTCTCTGTATCGTAAATGCACTCAGGACGGTGGTTCTCTTCATGTGTTTTATATCTCTCTGTATCGTAAATGCACTCAGGACGGTGGTTCTCTTCATGTGTTTTATATCTCTGTGTATCGTAAATGCACTCAGGACGGTGGTTCTCTTCATGTGTTTTATATCTCTGTGTATCGTAAATGCACTCAGGACGGTGGTTCTCTTCATGTGTTTTATATCTCTCTGTATCGTAAATGCACTCAGGACGGTGGTTCTCTTCATGTGTTTTATATCTCTCTTCATGTGTATGTGTAAATGCACTCAGGACGGTGGTTCTCTTCATGTGTTTTATATCTCTGTGTATCGTAAATGCACTCAGGACGGTGGTTTCTCTTCATGTGTTTTTATATCTCTGTATCGTAAATGCACTCAGGACGGTGGTTCTCTTCATGTGTTTTATATCTCTCTGTGTAAATGCACTCAGGAATGGTTCTCTTCATGTGTTTTATATCTCTGTGTATCGTAAATGCACTCAGGACGGTGGTTCTCTTCATGTGTTTTATATCTCTCTGTATCGTAAATGCACTCAGGACGGTGGTTCTCTTCATGTGTTTTATTTTATATCTCTCTGTATCGTAAATGCACTCAGGACGGTGGTTCTCTTCATGTGTTTTATATCTCTCTGTATCGTAAATGCACTCAGGACGGTGGTTCTCTTCATGTGTTTTATATCTCTGTGTATCGTAAATGCACTCAGGACGGTGGTTCTCTTCATGTGTTTTATATCTCTCTGTATCGTAAATGCACTCAGGACGGTGGTTCTCTTCATGTGTCTCTCTAAATGCATGTGTTTTTATATCTCTCTGTATCGTAAATGCACTCAGGACGGTGGTTCTCTTCATGTGTTTTATATCTCTGGTTCGTAAATGCTTCAGGACGGTGGTTCTCTTCATGTGTTTTATATCTCTGTGTATCGTAAATGCACTCAGGACGGTGGTTCTCTTCATGTGTTTTATATCTCTCTGTATCGTAAATGCACTCAGGACGGTGGTTCTCTTCATGTGTTTTATATCTCTGTGTATCGTAAATGCACTCAGGACGGTGGTTCTCTTCATGTGTTTTATATCTCTCTGTATCGTAAATGCACTCAGGACGGTGGTTCTCTTCATGTGTTTTATATCTCTGTGTATCGTAAATGCACTCAGGACGGTGGTTCTCTTCATCTCTGTGTTTTATATCTCTGTGTATCGTAAATGCACTCAGGACGGTGGTTCTCTTCATGTGTTTTATATCTCTGTGTATCGTAAATGCACTCAGGACGGTGGTTCTCTTCATGTGTTTTATATCTCTGTGTATCGTAAATGCACTCAGGACGGTGGTTCTCTTCATGTGTTTTATATCTCTCTGTATCGTAAATGCACTCAGGACGGTGGTTCTCTTCATGTGTTTTATATCTCTCTGTATCGTAAATGCACTCAGGACGGTGGTTCTCTTCATGTGTTTTATATCTCTCTGTATCGTAAATGCACTCAGGACGGTGGTTCTCTTCATGTGTTTTATATCTCTGTGTATCGTAAATGCACTCAGGACGGTGGTTCTCTTCATGTGTTTTATATCTCTCTGTATCGTAAATGCACTCAGGACGGTGGTTCTCTTCATGTGTTTTATATCTCTGTGTATCGTAAATGCACTCAGGACGGTGGTTCTCTTCATGTGTTTTATATCTCTCTGTATCGTAAATGCACTCAGGACGGTGGTTCTCTTCATGTGTTTTATATCTCTCTGTATCGTAAATGCACTCAGGACGGTGGTTCTCTTCATGTGTTTTATATCTCTGTGTATCGTAAATGCACTCAGGACGGTGGTTCTCTTCATGTGTTTTATATCTCTCTGTATCGTAAATGCACTCAGGACGGTGGTTCTCTTCATGTGTTTTATATCTCTGTGTATCGTAAATGCACTCAGGACGGTGGTTCTCTTCATGTGTTTTATATCTCTCTGTATCGTAAATGCACTCAGGACGGTGGTTCTCTTCATGTGTTTTATATCTCTCTGTATCGTAAATGCACTCAGGACGGTGGTTCTCTTCATGTGTTTTATATCTCTGTGTATCGTAAATGCACTCAGGACGGTGGTTCTCTTCATGTGTTTTATATCTCTCTGTATCGTAAATGCACTCAGGACGGTGGTTCTCTTCATGTGTTTTATATCTCTCTGTATCGTAAATGCACTCAGGACGGTGGTTCTCTTCATGTGTTTTATATCTCTGTGTATCGTAAATGCACTCAGGACGGTGGTTCTCTTCATGTGTTTTATATCTCTCTGTATCGTAAATGCACTCAGGACGGTGGTTCTCTTCATGTGTTTTATATCTCTGTGTATCGGTGGTTCTCTTAAATGCACTCAGGACGGTGGTTCTCTTCATGTGTTTTATATCTCTGTGTATCGTAAATAAATGCACTCAGGACGGTGGTTCTCTTCATGTGTTTTATATCTCTCTGTATCGTAAATGCACTCAGGACGGTGGTTCTCTTCATGTGTTTTATATCTCTGTGTATCGTAAATGCACTCAGGACGGTGGTTCTCTTCATACGTTTCATATACCAGCATCTGACACGTTTAAAATGTGTCTGAAATAGGCTTTTACTGGCTGCAATGAATTCTCTCAAAAAAACGTATTCAGAAAGGAAATTATTTTCAGATGCATAAGCAGTAAAAGGGATTTAAAAAAAGGAACATCAGGGGAAATATATATATATATATATATATATGCCCATAAAAGTAAAGATATTACAAATGTAAAGGTAGTCATTAACTTCCAAATATGTGCCGGAGTTAGAGATTCACTATGGTATGTAATAAACTATTGCCCTCTATTGGAGAGAAGATCTATCTACATTGGTATTTGGTGAAAATCTTTTGATGATATGTATCAGTCATGCTGCTCGTTTTCTCACATGAACAAGTTGTAAAATTATTCCAGTCCTCAAGAAAAAACTAAACAAAGAATCAGAATGTATACGCAAACACACATATAAAGTTTAATTTCCCCAAAACAGTTTACGTCTGTGAATGTGTTTTCACTCGGTGTAACAAGGTTGCCTGGACTCTCCCCTCCTCCAGCCTTTTTAATGTAGTTTTGCTCCGTAATTGGATAACACAGGTTTATCCACAGCAAGCACTTTGTATGAGCAATCCAATTTCACATCCTCCTGAAAGGGCAGCCATTATTCCCTACCAAAGGTTGATACTGTAGTCACCCTCCTTCACAAAATGCAGCACAAGGTTCTCTCTAAATCCTATCAGTGTTTAACCTTGTTACCAAACAATCTGTATTATTGTCCTATAATTCTACATGTTGCCCTGTCCTCACTGTGGCACCAGTTGGCTGGCTGGCATTTGGAAAGATGAAGGACTAGCGGTCTGTTCTGTTTGTTCACAACAATGCCTCAGCAGAATCCGAATGCTTGCCTATTATCTTCGGGTACCCTTGTGAGAATTTGGCATCATGGTCAATCTCACTTTCAAAAGAAAATGTATGTCTGTCTGATGAATATTTCAGTCGTGTACAGTTCAGCAACATGTAGCCTATCTTTACTGTGTTGCCTTGCAAGCAGCGTCAGTCAATAACAGCATTTTCTAATATTAACGTCATGGGAAGCTTAAAGAGAAGAGACAAAAACAGCATTTCAAACCACCAAAAAATCAAATGAATCGAACCAACTAATAAGCAAGGTTACAATTGGTTTCCTTGTAGGGCGTATGTGCCTCTCTATAATAACTTAAATATCCATAAATCAAATGTCAAAGATGTTGATATTGTGTACCCCCAAGAGATGTTAGGCACCTGCATGAGTCGATGTGTAATTCAACCACCAACAGGGAATTAAAGAAAGGGATGGGCTATTCCCCGAAGGTTGCTCTAACTCAGATGTCACTGGTCAAGAAATCAAACGCAGCACACATGGATTTTCACAACTAGGGTATCTTACTTCAACTAGAGTATCTTGCGTCAACTAGGGTATCTTGCTTCAACTAGAGTATCTTGCGTCAACTAGGGTATCTTGCTTCAACTAGAGTATCTTGCGTCAACTAGGGTATCTTGCTTCAACTAGAGTATCTTGCGTCAACTAGGATATCTTGCGTCAACTACGTTATCTTGCTTCAACTAGAGTATCTTGCGTCAACTAGGGTATCTTGCTTCAACTAGAGTATCTTGCGTCAACTAGGATATCTTGCGTCAACTACGGTATCTTGCTTCAACTAGAGTATCTTGCGTCAACTAGGGTATCTTGCTTCAACTAGAGTATCTTGCGTCAACTAGAGTATCTTGCGTCAACTAGGGTATCTTGCTTCAACTAGAGTATCTTGCTTCAACTAGAGTATCTTGCGTCAACTAGAGCATCTTGCTTCAACTAGGGTATCTTGCTTCAACTAGAGTATCTTGCGTCAACTAGGGTATCTTGCGTCAACTAGGGTATCTTGTTTCAAGTAGAGTATCGTGCGTCAGCTAGAGTATCTTGCGTCAACTAGGGTATCTTTTTTCAACTAAAATAGAAAATTGAAATCTGACTTCCAACAACAGGCTCCCTTGAAACAAAAACAAACAAAGGAGCTCTGCTGTTGTCAAGTCCTGTGTTCGGATCAAGTTGTTCCCCTCCCCCAATAAAATGAGCACGCGCTCCTTCCTGTCAGTCCATCAGTCACATATTAGTTGTTTGGGTTATAATCTTCAGATAGTTATTAGCCCAATTTCAAACAAATGCTGATTTGCTTTGATTATATGACTGATTGTGTTTTTATCAGGTAGTACTTGTCTTAATGGGTGTTTGCAGACTTCTGGCAGTGCTACAGATCCAGTTGTCTTGACTGTAGGGGAGTGTGGGGGGTAAGTTGAGCCATTTTTTACAATCAGCATCACTCCGTCAAGGGAAATATATAGTACTATTTCTAACCAACACAGTACCAGTCAAATGTTTGGACACACCTACTCATTCCATTGTTTTTGCTATATTCTTACTATTTCCTATATTGTAGAATAATAGCGAAGGCATCAACACCATGAAATAGTGCACACGAATCAACCAAAAAAGTGTTAAACAAATCAAAATATATTTTATATTTGAGATTCTTCAAAGTAGCCACCCTTTGCCTTGATAACAACTTTGCACACCCTCAGCATTCTCTCAACAAGCTTCATGAGGTAGTCACCTGGAATGCATTTCAATTAACAATTGTACCTTATTTAAAGTTAATTTGTGGAATTTCTTTCCATCTTAATGCGTTTGAGCCAATCAGTTTTGCTGTGACAAGGTAGGGGTGGTATACAGAAGATAGTCCTGTTTGGTAAAAGACCAAGTCCCATATTATGGCAAGAACAGCTCAAATAAGCAAAGAGAAATGACAGTCCATCATTATTTAAAGACATGAAAGTTAGTCAATCTGGTAAATATCAAGAACTTTGAACATTTCTTCAAGTGCAGTCGCAAAACCCATCAAGTGCTATGATGAAACTGACTCTCATGAGAACCACCACAGGAAAGGAAGACCCCGAGTTACCTCTGTTGTGAGGATAAGTCGTTAGAGTTAACTGCACCTCAGATTGCACCCCAAATAAATGCTTCACAGAGTTCAAGTAACAGCCACATCTCAACATCTACTGTTCAGAGGAGACTGCGTGAATCAGGCCTTCATAGTCAAATTTTTGCAAAGAAACCACTACCAAAGGACACCAATAATAAGAAGAGATTTGCTTGGGTCAATAAACACGAGCAATGGACATTAGACCAGTGGAAATCGGTCCTTTGGTCTAATGAGTCCAAATTTGAGATTTTTTTGTGATGAATGCTGCATCAGATGACCTGTCCTCCACAATCACCTGACCTCAACCCAATTGAGATGGTTTGGCATGAGTTGGACCAGAGAGTGAAGGAAAAGCAGCCAACAAGTGCTCAGCATATGTGGGAACTCCTTCCTCATGAAGCTGGTTGAGAGAATGCCAAGAGTGTGCAAAGCTGTCATCAAGGCAAAGGGTGGCAACTTTAAAGAATCTAAAATATAAATGTAACACTTTCTTAGTTACTAGATGATTCCATATGTGTTATTTCATCGTTTTGATGTCTTCACTATTATTCTACAAAATAGTAAAACTGATAATAAGAACTTAATTGAGTTGGTGTGTCCAAACTTTGGACTGATGCTGTGTATAACATACAGTGCCTTGCGAAAGTATTCGGCCCCCTTGAACTTTGCGACCTTTTGCCACATTTCAGGCTTCAAACATACAGATATAAAACTGTATTTTTTTGTGAAGAATCAACAACAAGTGGGACACAATCATGAAGTGGAACGACATTTATTGGATATTTCAAACTTTTTTAACAATTCAAAAACTGAAAAATTGTCCGTGCAAAATTATTCAGCCCCCTTAAGTTAATACTTTGTAGCGCCACCTTTTGCTGCGATTACAGCTGTAAGTCGCTTGGGGTATGTCTCTATCAGTTTTGCAGAGGAGGGTCGTTAGTGATTGGAGTCACCTGGGCTCTAAGTATTTAAACTGTCACTAATCACCTCTCTCTCTGCTCCTCCAGGTATGAACCTGTTTTGTTTGTTCTTTTGTAGTTTTGCATCGTTTTCACTCAGTCATTCACACACACAGATTCACGCATCCATGCACTTTACAAACACCTTACATTATGATACTTCCACACCTCATTCCTTTTTCTTAGTTTACAGTTAATAGTTTTGTTTACAATAAAGAACCTTTTTAATAGTTTTGTTTACAATAAAGAACCTTTTTGATTGGCCGATACCTGTTGTTCGTGTCCCTGTTTACAATAAAGAACGTTTTTGATTGGCCGATACCTGTTGTTGGTCCCTGTTTACAATAAAGAACCTTTTTGATTGGCCGATACCTGTTGTTCGCGTCCCTGTTTACAATAAAGAACCTTTTTGATTGGGACGATACCTGTTGTTCGTGTCCCTGTTTACAATAAAGAACCTTTTTGATTGGCCTATACCTGTTGTTCGCGTCCCTGTTTACAATAAAGAACCTTTTTGATTGGCCTATACCTGTTGTTCGTGTCCCTGTTTACAATAAAGAACCTTTTTGATTGGCCGATACCTGTTGTTCGTGTCCCTGTTTATAATAAAGAACCTTTTTGATTGGCCGATACCTGTTGTTCGTGTCCCTGTTTACAATAAAGAACCTTTTTGATTGGCCGATACCTGTTGTTCGTGTCCCTGTTTATAATAAAGAACCTTTTTGATTGGCCTATTGGCCTGTTTACAATAAAGAACCTTTTTGATTGGCCGCTACCTGTTGTTCGCGTCCCTGTTTACAATAACGAACCTTTTTGATTGGCCGATACCTGTTGTTCGCGTCCCTGTTTACAATAAAGAACCTTTTTGATTGGCCTATACCTGTTGTTCGTGTCCCTGTTTACAATAAAGAACCTTTTTGATTGGCCTATACCTGTTGTTCGCGTCCCCTCATTTTTACCACAGGCTATGAGCTGGCCTGTGACAACTCCCTCTGGTCCATGGCTCCTGCACCAATCCAATGCATTTAGATTTGGGAAGTAGAGAATAGAGAGAAGGAGGGGTCTCTACGAGGCTTTAGGAGGCATGTAAACCACACAGAGCACCTGGCTCAGCACCTCAGCCCACTGTTGAATCTGTTTCAATGACACCAGTTGGGTGTCCTTAGGCTTCATTTGAGAACAGTGTGTGGTGAAAGGACATTGGTTATAGACCTGCTCTGCAGGGAGATGAAATGAAACCATGAGACAAGCGGAATAGCTACATGAGAATATGTTCTAAAAAACAATCTCTGAGACTGTTCTTTTTGTTGCTATATGTTGATTAGCCGACATGTTTGTCACTAGGCATGATTAAAATGGTGGGGATCAGGGAGATTCCCAGTTCTCCACGTACGAGTTGGTCCGAACATAAAACATGGGATGCCAATTTGAAAAGAGCAAAACAATTCCTAGTATTATCTTCATATTTAATGCTTCAACAGTTCCCTGAGGGTTCTCCTCTAATTTCTACTGTATCTTAATGTAAGGGGGCCACAGGCAGCCTACTGTACAGTCATGTTTATTTTATATATCAACTGGCTTATAAAGACAACACAGAATAAATACATTTATAGAATAACTAAACATACTTCTGAAGATGTAACAAGAACCAAGAATAGTTCAAAGAAAAACCCAAGACATCTGTGTATGTCGGGGAGTTGAATGTGTGTTTGTTAGGCCATTTATTTATAGAGGCTGTGGCCCTTGTGAGGTTTGTAAGTGTGTAATGCTGTGTCTGTGTGCACCTGCAGCGAAATAACTCATCGTCAACGCCCGCTACTCAGGTTCCACCTTTCGCTTGAATGATACGACCACCTATTTTACATTTTCCTATTTCAATAGGGCAGGCGGGGAGAAACTTTACTCCAAGTCGCTAGCTTAAAGGAAACGGTTCAGAACATGAAGAAATTACTAAAGTGAATCAGGAACACCTTTTTCTTTTTTTCTTTTACAAGTGGCACAAAATCAGTTTGGAAAAACAACTTGCTTAATAGAAATTGAACCGCCATTTTGTCCCCGAGGTACTGTGAAACGTAAATTATTTCCTTTATGTTCAGCACCAGGGATTTAACCAAAGTCAACTGCCACAAGACAACATTAGCCTTTTTTTCCCGCTTGGGTAATTCATGCATGTCCGTAAGTTTAAAACAAGGTTCCTTCTCCACATGAATATGGTTATAAATTGCTGTGCATTATGTCATACTGAGGGCAAACTATGAGTTTCTACTGTATAGATGAATTGTGTCATGGTGATAGTGAAGAAAACGTCCATTAAGATAGCTGTTATCATCTAAAAATATACAGTGGGGCAAAAAGTATTTAGTCAGCCACCAATTGTGCAAGTTCTCCCACTTAAAAAGATGAGAGAGGCCTGTAATTTTCATCATAGGTACATTTCAACTATGACAGACAAAATGAGAAAAAAAAATCCAAAAAATCACATTGTAGGATTTTAAATTTATTTATTTGGAAATTATGGTGGAAAATAAGTATTTGGTCACCTACAAACAAGCAAGATTTCTGGCTCTCACAGAGCTGTAACTTCTTCTTTAAGAGGCTCCTCTGTCCTCCACTCGTTACCTGTATTAGTGGCACCCGTTTGAACTTGTTATCAGTATAAAAGACACCTGTCCACAACCTCAAACAGTCACACTATATCATCTAAAATACATATATATATATATATATATCTCTCTGAGGCATCTTGGAAGTTCATCCATATTTGTTGTCTGTCACTATATTGCTATTTTTTTTTTTTTTTGTCTCCTTCTAAATGAGTAATAATATAGCAAGGCTTGCCTAAGAAAAAAGTCCAGCATGTTCACTTGCTAAGGTTAAGTCTAGAAAATATATGCTGTGGTGATCGTAGCTGAATGATTGTTTCCAGGTACTACGCAGTGCGTTAGTGTATTAATACTGAGAGATTCACTCCACACCACCCAAAAAAATAATAATTCATGAACATTCTCATCCAATTAATATCAAGCAAAGCTGCAGTCTATTTCATATCTGATGAAAACTTGGGGTGGGTACCAATTAGTCTACTGTTAATTATCTCTCTCTCCTTTGATCTTGACTATGAATACTCTGTCAGACGCTCCCATTTATTCATCATTCTGGTTGGGAGAGGGAGTCTTTTGGAGATTGCACAGATTGATCCATGTAAAAAAAAAAAATGGCTTTCGAAGCGAGAGGCAGAAGCAGGCAGCTAGATAGATCCATGTGTGAGAGCAGCCTACGCACGTAGCTGTTGCCTGTTCTTTGTATTTCCCTGTCTTCTTCTAGTCAGTAACCCCCCGCTGTGACAGCCGGAGAGTATTTAAGTTTCATGAACACAGGGGAAGATAGCATTCAACAGGGGGTTGGCAGGTTTTAGATTCAGCCGAGGGACGATTTTTTTGACGGAACGGATGGTTCGGCGGCTACAACTTAATTAGAATAATTTGTACCTTGCAAATTGACCACAGCAGTAATAAATAACAATAATGTCTTGTTTACATTGAGACATGATCACGTCTCTGTTTTAATTCACTGGGAATACCTGAACAGATCTCCTAAATTGACTCATTTGTAGCTCAATTCCTTGTGATTTCAGTACTCTTTTTTTTTTTTTTTTTACCCAAAAGAGAAATCACTTTTTTTTTACCCAGCCCTTGCCATACAGCATGTGCTACATCCTATGGGATACCATCCAGTTTCAACTCGATCAATAACTAACATTTTGGAATCAATTTACACACTTCAATGTTGGTGGTGTGCTTCCTATGCTCCTCTTTGAACTATTATTATTATTTTTTTTAAATAATCGGTTCACGACATGAAGCCTAGTTTGGTGATGTAAACATCAAACGAGCCTCCCTGTGTAGAGGCAAAGATGTGAATATTTAAACACAGCTCAACTACGATGAGCTGAACGCTGCAGCACCTCCATTTGTGTTATGAGATAATATTCTCAGTTCCTTTTCTGTGATGTGGACAGTAAGTTGAATTGGCTTGACACCAAGGATTAGTATTACTGTCAGAACAGGAGACAACCTAGACAACTGCTATAAGACAGTGTGAACTACCTTTAGAGAACTACGGTGCATAGCTTTGAGGTTCCATATTTCACTGGATGGAACTTTTTGTCTGTTTTAACTTCCAAAGAGTTTTATGAAGCTTTATATATATATATATATATTGTTATATTGCATCGTACTCTTCACATTTTGATATGCTCTGCTTTTTAAAAAAATAAGCTATTTTCTGATTTTATGTGTGATAAAGCTATCATACTTAAAATGGCAGACAGCAAAGGGCTTCACGAAGACTTTATTTAGGATTGAGTTAGATGTGAATATTACCTACCTTGATTTATATGAACGGGACCCAAAAAAAACATCAATTGCATTACACATATGGTTATTTTAAGGACTTGTATCAAAAGGGTATCATTGTGGTGAACACACTAATGCACTGTATAAGCTACGGTATAACATCAACTGAAGGAAAGAGTGAACCTGTGTTTTTCTAAGTCGTGGTACTAAACTCAAGCAAAACTCTCTGTCCCTCAAGGAAAAGTTTTCAAGCTAAATTTATGTCCGTCAAGGAAAGGTTTTGAAGCAAAATCTGTGTCCCTGAAGGAAAGATGTTCAATGAAAATCCTGCTGAAGGACTGCACTCAATGGTAAAGGATAATCTCCAACAGGGAGAGGAGAATCTCCAAGTCATGTCCAAAGCCTTAGCTGGAACTAATCATGACAGCCCTGAATACAATACAACACATTTGGAGGGAGGGAGAGAGGGAGAGAGAGAGAGAGAGAGGGGAGGGAGGGAGGGAGAGAGACTAAAGCACCTAGACAAAGTCACGAGTTAAATACCACTTAAGAAATGTTGAAATGTGTCCATAGAAAATCATAAATCCACGGAGCAATCAAGAGGCCAAACCAATCCAGACAGATATTTGTTGGATGGTACAATGTCATAAAGCCCAGCATTTTAATTCAACAGATGGCTTTATGAAATGAATTAATGAATACATAATCGTTGTCGTTTTTTTTTATGTGTTCAAGAAGTGGAACAATTCATGTTTGATTGCTTTTTAGAATGAGCCATATCTCTGAGGTAAGCTTTATATCGGACATGTGCCAATGATTTAATTTCACTCAGTTAATCAATTTGTTATGCTTTTCAAATGTTGGGTAGTAAGCACAAGCCTGCATTCTATTCTCCATCTGCCTGCTGATAAAATATTGATAAAGGAAATGAAAACAACAAAAACTTTTGTTCCTAATTTCGCTTCAACACTGAATTTATGGTCATGTACAATGAACACATTTTTTTTTTTTAATGTATTTTTAAATAACACATAAAAAATAACAATCAGGTGTTTCCTCACTTTTCTGATGAGAAGTTATGGACATATTTAAAGACTGTGACATCAGCAGACACACCATAGTCTCCTGGGACTGGGCTAATTAGAGGTTCGCTATCTACAGCAATGGGTCACTGAGCTTTTATGCTTCTGTCACTTCCTATCCAGTCAATTGTATTGGACATATCCCAAGAACAACCTACAGACTTAGTTCTCCTCCTGCAGAAAACAGGTCAAGCTGAGATTGCAGGAAGTGGAATGATTCTAATTATTGGGGGATCATATGGGCACAGAAGACTTAATGGAATTATTATAATTATTGGGGGATCCAATGGGAACAGAATATTAGCCTCCATTTGATTTGACCTGCAGACCCAGCCACTAGACGTGGCTAGCACAACCACCCACTCTCACAGACCTGCAGACCAGGCCACTAGACATGGCTAGCACAACCACCCACTCTCACAGACCTGCAGACCAGGCCACTAGACATGGCTAGCACAACGACCCACTCTCACAGACCTGCAGACCCAGCCACTAGACGTGGCTAGCACAACCACCCACTCTCACAGACCTGCAGACCCAGCCTATAAACACGGCTAGCACAACGACCCACTCTCACAGACCTGCAGACCCAGCCATTAGACATGGCTAGCACAACGACCCACTCTCACAGACCTGCAGACCCAGCCACTAGACGTGGCTAGCACAACGACCCACTCTCACAGACCTGCAGACCCAGCCATTAGATATGGCTAGCACAACGACCCACTCTCACAGACCTGCAGACCCAGCCACTAGATGTGGCTAGCTCACCCACCCACTTTCACAGACCTGCAGACCCAGCCTATAAACACGGCTAGCACAACGACCCACTCTCACAGACCTGCAGACCCAGCCATTAGACATGGCTAGCACAACGACCCACTCACAGACCTGCAGACCCAGCCACTAGACATGGCTAGCACAACGACAATCTCTCACAGACCTGCAGACCCAGCCACTAGACGTGGCTAGCACAACGACCCACTCTCACAGACCTGCAGACCCAGCCAATAGACATGGCTAGCACAACGACCCACTCTCACAGACCTGCAGACCCAGCCACTAGACGTGGCTAGCTCACCCACCCACTCTCACAGACCTGCAGACCCAGCCTATAAACACGGCTAGCACAACGACCCACTCTCACAGACCTGCAGACCCAGCCAATAGACATGGCTAGCACAACGACCCACTGTCACAGAACCAGCCATTAGACATGGCTAGCACAACGACCCACTCTCGCAGACCCAGCCATTAGACATGGCTAGCACAACAACCCACTCTCACAGACCCATCCACTAGACATGGCTAGCACAACAACCCACTCTCACAGACCCAGCCATTAGACATGGCTAGCACAACAACCCACTCTCACAGACCCAGCCAATAGACATGACTAGCACAACGACCCACTCTCACAGACCTGCAGACCCAGCCAATAGACATGGCTAGCACAACAACCCACTCTCACAGACCCAGCCAATAGACATGGCTAGCACAACGACCCACTCTCACAGACCTGCAGACCCAGCCAATAGACATGGCTAGCACAACGACCCAATCTCACAGACCTGCAGACCCAGCCATTAGACATGTCTAGCACAACGACCCACTCTCACAGACCTGCAGACCCAGCCACTAGACACGGCTAGCACAACAACCCACTCTCACAGATCTGCAGACCCAGCCACTAGACACGGCTATCACAACGACCCACTCTCACAGACCTGCAGACCCAGCCACTAGACACGGCTAGCACAACGACCCACTCTCACAGACCTGCAGACCCAGCCACTAGACACGGCTAGCACAACGACCCACTCTCACAGACCTGCAGACCCAGCCACTAGACGTGGCTAGCACAACCACCCACTCTCACAGACCTGCAGACCCAGCCTATAAACACGGCTAGCACAACGACCCACTCTCACAGACCTGCAGACCCAGCCATTAGACATGGCTAGCACAACGACCCACTCTCACAGATCTGCAGACCCAGCCACTAGACACGGCTATCACAACGACCCACTCTCACAGACCTGCAGACCCAGCCACTAGACACGGCTAGCACAACGACCCACTCTCACAGACCTGCAGACCCAGCCACTAGACACGGCTAGCACAACGACCCACTCTCACAGACCTGCAGACCCAGCCACTAGACGTGGCTAGCACAACCACCCACTCTCACAGACCTGCAGACCCAGCCTATAAACACGGCTAGCACAACGACCCACTCTCACAGACCTGCAGACCCAGCCATTAGACATGGCTAGCACAACGACCCACTCTCACAGACCTGCAGACCCAGCCACTAGACGTGGCTAGCACAACGACCCACTCTCACAGACCTGCAGACCCAGCCATTAGATATGGCTAGCACAACGACCCACTCTCACAGACCTGCAGACCCAGCCAATAGACATGGCTAGCACAACGACCCACTGTCACAGAACCAGCCATTAGACATGGCTAGCACAACGACCCACTCTCGCAGACCCAGCCATTAGACATGGCTAGCACAACAACCCACTCTCACAGACCCATCCACTAGACATGGCTAGCACAACAACCCACTCTCACAGACCCAGCCATTAGACATGGCTAGCACAACAACCCACTCTCACAGACCCAGCCAATAGACATGACTAGCACAACGACCCACTCTCACAGACCTGCAGACCCAGCCAATAGACATGGCTAGCACAACAACCCACTCTCACAGACCCAGCCAATAGACATGGCTAGCACAACGACCCACTCTCACAGACCTGCAGACCCAGCCAATAGACATGGCTAGCACAACGACCCAATCTCACAGACCTGCAGACCCAGCCATTAGACATGGCTAGCACAGATCCACTCACAGACCCAGCCATTAGACATGGCTAGCACAACGACCCACTCTCACAGACCTGCAGACCCAGCCACTAGACACGGCTAGCACAACAACCCACTCTCACAGATCTGCAGACCCAGCCACTAGACACGGCTATCACAACGACCCACTCTCACAGACCTGCAGACCCAGCCACTAGACACGGCTAGCACAACGACCCACTCTCACAGACCTGCAGACCCAGCCACTAGACACGGCTAGCACAACGACCCACTCTCTCAGACCTGCAGACCCAGCCACTAGACATGGCTAGCACAACGACCCACTCTCACAGACCTGCAGACCCAGCCACTAGACATGGCTAGCACAACGACCCACTCTCACAGACCTGCAGACCCAGCTTCTAGACACGGCTAGCACAACGACCCACTCTCACAGACCCAGCCACTAGACATGGCTAGCACAACGACCCACTCTCACAGACCCAGCCACTAGACATGGCTAGCACAACGACCCACTCACACAGACCTGCAGACCCAGCCACTAGACATGGCTTGCACAATGACCCACTCTCACAGACCCAGCTATTAGACATGGCTAGCACAACGACCCACTCTCACAGACCTGCAGACCCAGCCATTAGACATGGCTAGCACAACGAGCCACTCTCACAGACCTGCAGACCCAGCCACTAGACATGGCTAGCACAACGACCCAATCTCACAGACCTGCAGACCCAGCCAATAGACATGGCTAGCACAACGACCCACTCTCACAGACCCAGCCACTAGACATGGCTAGCACAATGATCCACTCTCACAGACCCAGCTATTAGACACGGCTAGCACAATGACCCACTCTCACAGACCTGCAGACCCAGCCACTAGACACGGCTAGCACAACGACCCACTCTCTCAGACCTGCAGACCCAGCCACTAGACATGGCTTGCACAATGACCCACTCTCACAGACCCAGCTATTAGACACGGCTAGCACAACGACCCACTCTCACAGACCTGCAGACCCAGCCACTAGACACGGCTAGCACAACGACCCACTCTCTCAGACCTGCAGACCCAGCCACTAGACATGGCTAGCACAACGACCCACTCTCACAGACCTGCAGACCCAGCCACTAGACATGGCTAGCACAACGACCCACTCTCACAGACCTGCAGACCCAACCACTAGACATGTCTAGCACAACAACCCACTCTCACAGACCTGCAGACCCAGCTTCTAGACACGGCTAGCACAACGACCCACTCTCACAGACCCAGCCACTAGACATGGCTAGCACAACGACCCACTCTCACAGACCCAGCCACTAGACATGGCTAGCACAACGACCCACTCACACAGACCTGCAGACCCAGCCACTAGACATGGCTTGCACAATGACCCACTCTCACAGACCCAGCTATTAGACATGGCTAGCACAACGACCCACTCTCACAGACCTGCAGACCCAGCCATTAGACATGGCTAGCACAACGAGCCACTCTCACAGACCTGCAGACCCAGCCACTAGACATGGCTAGCACAACGACCCAATCTCACAGACCTGCAGACCCAGCCAATAGACATGGCTAGCACAACGACCCACTCTCACAGACCCAGCCACTAGACATGGCTAGCACAATGATCCACTCTCACAGACCCAGACATTAGACATGGTTGGCACAACGATCCACTCTCACAGACCCAGCCATTAGACATGGCTAGCACAACGACCCACTCTCACAGACCTGCAGACCCAGCCACTAGACACGGCTAGCACAACAACCCACTCTCACAGACCTGCAGACCCAGCCACTAGACACGGCTAGCACAACGACCCACTCTCACAGACCTGCAGACCCAGCCACTAGACACGGCTAGCACAACGACCCACTCTCACAGACCTGCAGACCCAGCCACTAGACACGGCTAGCACAACGACCCACTCTCACAGACCTGCAGACCCAGCCACTAGACATGGCTAGCACAACGACCCACTCTCACAGACCTGCAGACCCAGCCACTAGACATGGCTAGCACAACGACCCACTCTCACAGACCTGCAGACCCAACCACTAGACATGTCTAGCACAACAACCCACTCTCACAGACCTGCAGACCCAGCCACTAGACACGGCTAGCACAACGACCCACTCTCACAGACCCAGCCACTAGACATGGCTAGCACAACGACCCACTCTCACAGACCCAGCCACTAGACATGGCTAGCACAACGACCCACTCTCACAGACCTGCAGACCCAGCCACTAGACATGGCTAGCACAACGACCCACTCTCACAGACCCAGCTATTAGACATGGCTAGCACAACGACCCACTCTCACAGACCTGCAGGCCCAGCCACTAGACATGGCTAGCACATGAGCCACTCTCACAGACCTGCAGACCCAGCCACTAGACATGGCTAGCACAACGATCCACTCTCACAGACCCAGCCACTAGACATGGCTAGCACAACAACCCACTCTCACAGACCCAGCCAATAGACATGACTAGCACAACGACCCACTCTCACAGACCTGCAGACCCAGCCAATAGACATGGCTAGCACCACAACCCACTCTCACAGACCCAGCCAATAGACATGGCTAGCACAACGACCCACTCTCACAGACCTGCAGACCCAGCCAATAGACATGGCTAGCACAACGACCCAATCTCACAGACCCAGGCACTAGACATGGCTAGCACAACGATCCACTCTCACAGACCCAGAAACTAGACATGGCTAGCACAACGATCCACTATCACAGACCCAGCCACTAGACACGGCTAGCACAACGACCCACTCTCACAGACCCAGCCACTGGACATGGCTAGCACAACGATCCACTCTCACAGACCCAGCCACTAGACATGGCTAGCACAACAACCCATTCTCACAGACCCAGCCAATAGACATGACTAGCACAACGACCCACTCTCACAGACCTGCAGACCCAGCCAATAGACATGGCTAGCACAACGACCCAATCTCACAGACCCAGGCACTAGACATGGCTAGCACAACGATCCACTATCACAGACCCAGCCACTTGACACGGCTAGCACAACGACCCACTCTCACAGACCCAGCCACTGGACATGGCTAGCACAACGACCCGCTCTCACAGACCCAGCCACTAGACATGGTTAGCACAATGACCCACTCTCACAGACCCAGCCACTAGACATGGCTAGCACAACGACCCACTCTCACAGACCTGCAGACCCAGCCATTAGACATGGCTAGCACAACGACCCACTCTCACAGACCTGCAGACCCAGCTATTAGACATGGCTAGCACAACGACAATGTCTCACAGACCTGCAGACCCAGCCACTAGACATGGCTAGCACAACGACAATCTCTCACAGACCTGCAGACCCAGCCACTAGACGTGGCTAGCACAACGACCCACTCTCACAGACCTGCAGACCCAGCCAATGGACATGGCTAGCACAACGACCCACTCTCACAGACCTGCAGACCCAGCCACTAGACGTGGCTAGCTCACCCACCCACTCTCACAGACCTGCAGACCCAGCCACTAGACATGGCTAGCACAACGATCCACTCTCACAGACCCAGCCACTAGACATGACTAGCACAACGATCCACTCTCACAGACCCAGCCACTAGACACGGCTAGCACAACGACCCACTCTCACAGACCCAGCCACTGGACATGGCTAGCACAACGACCCACTCTCACAGACCCAGCCACTAGACATGGCTAGCACAACGACCCACTCTCACAGACCCAGCCACTAGACATGGCTAGCACAACGACCCACTCTCACAGACCTGCAGACCCAGCCATTAGACATGGCTAGCACAACGATCCACTCTCACAGACCCAGCCATTAGACATGACGAGCACAACGATCCACTCTCACAGACCCAGCCACTAGACACGGCTAGCACAACGACCCACTGGGTCTGTGAGAGTGGATCCAGTGTCTGGTGGCTGGGTCTGTGAGAGGGTCGTTGTGCCAGCCATGTCACTGTGGTGGGTCGTTGTGCTAGCCATGTCCATTGGCTGGGTCTGCAGGCCCAGCCACTGGACATGGCTAGCACAACGACCCACTCTCACAGACCCAGCCACTAGACATGGCTAGCACAACGACCCACTCTCACAGACCCAGCCATTAGACATGGCTAGCACGACCCACTCTCACAGACCTGCAGACCCAACCACTAGACATGTCTAGCACAACAACCCACTCTCACAGACCTGCAGACCCAGCCACTAGACACGGCTAGCACAACGACCCACTCTCACAGACCCAGCCACTAGACATGGCTAGCACAACGACCCACTCTCACAGACCCAGCCACTAGACATGGCTAGCACAACGACCCACTCTCACAGACCTGCAGACCCAGCCACTAGACATGGCTAGCACAACGACCCACTCTCACAGACCCAGCTATTAGACATGGCTAGCACAACGACCCACTCTCACAGACCTGCAGGCCCAGCCACTAGACATGGCTAGCACATGAGCCACTCTCACAGACCTGCAGACCCAGCCACTAGACATGGCTAGCACAACGATCCACTCTCACAGACCCAGCCACTAGACATGGCTAGCACAACAACCCACTCTCACAGACCCAGCCAATAGACATGACTAGCACAACGACCCACTCTCACAGACCTGCAGACCCAGCCAATAGACATGGCTAGCACAACGACCCAATCTCACAGACCCAGGCACTAGACATGGCTAGCACAACGATCCACTATCACAGACCCAGCCACTTGACACGGCTAGCACAACGACCCACTCTCACAGACCCAGCCACTGGACATGGCTAGCACAACGACCTGCTCTCACAGACCCAGCCACTAGACATGGTTAGCACAATGACCCACTCTCACAGACCCAGCCACTAGACATGGCTAGCACAACGACCCACTCTCACAGACCTGCAGACCCAGCCATTAGACATGGCTAGCACAACGACCCACTCTCACAGACCTGCAGACCCAGCTATTAGACATGGCTAGCACAACGACAATGTCTCACAGACCTGCAGACCCAGCCACTAGACATGGCTAGCACAACGACAACCTCTCACAGACCTGCAGACCCAGCCACTAGACGTGGCTAGCACAACGACCCACTCTCACAGACCTGCAGACCCAGCCAATGGACATGGCTAGCACAACGACCCACTCTCACAGACCTGCAGACCCAGCCACTAGACGTGGCTAGCTCACCCACCCACTCTCACAGACCTGCAGACCCAGCCACTAGACATGGCTAGCACAACGATCCACTCTCACAGACCCAGCCACTAGACATGACTAGCACAACGATCCACTCTCACAGACCCAGCCACTAGACACGGCTAGCACAACGACCCACTCTCACAGACCCAGCCACTGGACATGGCTAGCACAACTACCCACTCTCACAGACCCAGCCACTAGACATGGCTAGCACAACGACCCACTCTCACAGACCCAGCCACTAGACATGGCTAGCACAACGACCCACTCTCACAGACCTGCAGACCCAGCCATTAGACATGGCTAGCACAACGATCCACTCTCACAGACCCAGCCATTAGACATGACGAGCACAACGATCCACTCTCACAGACCCAGCCACTAGACACGGCTAGCACAACGACCCACTGGGTCTGTGAGAGTGGATCGTTGTAATAGCAGTGTCTGGTGGCTGGGTCTGTGAGAGTGGGTCGTTGTGCTAGCCATGTCCAGTGGCTGGGTCTGTGAGAGTGGGTCGTTGTGCTAGCCATGTCCATTGGCTGGGTCTGCAGGCCCAGCCACTGGACATGGCTAGCACAACGACCCACTCTCACAGACCCAGCCACTAGACATGGCTAGCACAACGACCCACTCTCACAGACCCAGCCATTAGACATGGCTAGCACGACCCACTCTCACAGACCTGCAGACCCAGCCATTAGACATGGCTAGCACAACGATCCACTCTCACAGACCTGCAGACCCAGCCACTAGACATGGCTAGCACAACAACCCACTCTCACAGACCCAGCCACGAGACATGGCTAGCTCAACGACCCACTCTCACAGACCTGCAGACCCAGCCACTAGACATGGCTAGCACAACGACCCACTCTCACAGACCCAGCCACTAGACATGGCTAGCACAACGACCCACTCTCACAGATCTGCAGACCAAGCGAATAGATATGGCTAGCACAACGACCCACTCTCACACACCTGCAGACCCAGCCAATAGACATGGCTAGCACAACGACCCACTCTCACAGACCCAGCCACTAGACATGGCTAGCACAACGACCTACTCTCACAGACCTGCAGACCCAGCCACTAGACATGGCTAGCACAACGACCCACTCTCACAGACCCAGCCACTAGACATGGCTAGCACAACGACCCACTCTCACAGACCTGCAGACCAAGCCAATAGATATGGCTAGTGTAACGTCCCACTCTCACAGATCTGCAGACCCAGCCAATAGACATGGCTAGCACAACGACCCACTCTCACAGACCCAGCCACCAGACACTGCTATTACAACGATCCACTCTCACAGACCCAGCCATTAGACATGGCTAGCAAAACGATCCACTCTCACAGACCTGTAGACCCAGCCACTAGACATGGCTAGCACAACGACCCACTCTCACAGACCTGCAGACCCAGCCATTAGACATGGCTAGCACCACGATCCACTCTCACAGACCCAGCCATTAGACATGGCTAGCACAACGACCCACTCTCACAGACCTGCAGACCCAGCCACTAGACATGGCTAGCACAACGACCCACTCTCACAGACCTGCAGACCCAGCCATTAGACACGGCTAGCACAACGACCCACTCTCACAGACCTGCATACCCAACCACTAGACATGGCTAGCACAACGACCCAATCTCACAGACCTGCAGACCCAGCCACTAGACATGTCTAGCACAACGACCCCCTCTCACAGACCCAGCAACTAGACATGGCTAGCACAACGATCCACTCTCACAGACCCAGCCACTAGACATGGCTAGCACAATGAGCCACTCTCACAGACGCAGCCACTAGACACGGCTAGCACAACGACCCACTCTCACAGACCCAGCCACTGGACATGGCTAGCACAACGACCCACTCTCACATACCCAGCCACTGGACATGGCTAGCACAACGACCCACTCTCACAGACCCAGCCACTAGACATGGCTAGCACAACGACCCACTCTCACAGACCCAGCCACTAGACATGGCTAGCACAATGACCCACTCTCACAGACCTGCAGACCCAGCCATTAGACATGGCTAGCACAACGACCCACTCTCACAGACCTGCAGACCCAGCCATTAAACATGGCTAGCACAACAACCCACTCTCACAGACCTGCAGACCCAGCCACTAGACATGGCTAGCACAACGACAATCTCTCACAGACCTGCAGACCCAGCCACTAGACATGGCTAGCACAACGACAATCTCTCACAGACCTGCAGACCCAGCCACTAGACGTGGCTAGCACAACGACCCACTCTCACAGACCTGCAGACCCAGCCAATGCACATGGCTAGCACAACGACCCACTCTCACAGACCCAGCCACTGGACATGGCTAGCACAACGACCCACTCTCACAGACCCAGCCACCAGACACTGCTATTACAACGATCCACTCTCACAGACCCAGCCATTAGACATGGCTAGCAAAACGATCCACTCTCACAGACCTGCAGACCCAGCCACTAGACATGGCTAGCACAACGACCCACTCTCACAGACCTGCAGACCCAGCCATTAGACATGGCTAGCACCACGATCCACTCTCACAGACCCAGCCATTAGACATGGCTAGCACAACGATCCACTCTCACAGACCTGCAGACCCAGCCACTAGACATGGCTAGCACAATGACCCACTCTCACAGACCTGCAGACCCAGCCACTAGACATGTCTAGCACAACGACCCACTCTCACAGACCCAGCCAGTAGACATGGCTAGCACAACGATCCACTCTCACAGACCCAGCCACTAGACATGGCTAGCACAATGAGCCACTCTCACAGACGCAGCCACTAGACACGGCTAGCACAACGACCCACTCTCACAGAACCAGCCACTAGACATGGCTAGCACAACGACCCACTCTCACAGACCTGAAGACCCAGCCATTAGACATGGCTAGCACAACGACCCACTCTCACAGACCTGCAGACCCAGCCATTAGACATGATTAGCACAACGATCCACTCTCACAGACCTGCAGACCCAGCCACTAGACATGGCTAGCACAACAACCCACTCTCACAGACCCAGCCACGACCCACTTCTCACAGACCTGCAGACCCAGCCACTAGACATGGCTAGCACAACAACCCACTCTCACAGACCCAGCCACTAGACATGGCTAGCACAACGACCCACTCTCACAGACCTGCAGACCAAGCCAATAGATATGGCTAGCACAACGACCCACTCTCACAGACCTGCAGACCAAGCCAATAGATATGGCTAGCACAACGATCCACTCTCACAGACCCAGCCACTAGACATGGCTAGCACAACGACCCACTCTCACAGACCTGCAGACCCAGCCACTAGACATGGCTAGCACAACGACCCACTCTCACAGACCCAGCCACTAGACATGGCTAGCACAATGACCCACTCTCACAGACCTGCAGACCCAGCCATTAGACATGGCTAGCACAACAACCCACTCTCACAGACCTGCAGACCCAGCCATTAGACATGGCTAGCACAACAACCCACTCTCACAGACCTGCAGACCCAGCCACTAGACATGGCTAGCACAACGACAATCTCTCACAGACCTGCAGACCCAGCCACTAGACATGGCTAGCACAACGACCCAATCTCACAGACCTGCAGACCCAGCCACTAGACATGTCTAGCACAACGACCCACTCTCACAGACCCAGCCAGTAGACATGGCTAGCACAACGATCCACTCTCACAGACCCAGCCACTAGACATGGCTAGCACAGTGAGCCACTCTCACAGACGCAGCCACTAGACACGGCTAGCACAATGACCCACTCTCACAGACCCAGCCACTGGACATGGCTAGCACAACGACCCACTCTCACAGACCCAGCCACTAGACATGGCTAGCACAACGACCCACTCTCACAGAACCAGCCACTAGACATGGCTAGCACAACGACCCACTCTCACAGACCTGCAGACCCAGCCATTAGACATGGCTAGCACAACGACCCACTCTCACAGACCTGCAGACCCAGCCATTAGACATGACTAGCACAACGATCCACTCTCACAGACCTGCAGACCCAGCCACTAGACATGGCTAGCACAACAACCCACTCTCACAGACCCAGCCACGACCCACTTCTCACAGACCTGCAGACCCAGCCACTAGACATGGCTAGCACAACGACCCACTCTCACAGACCCAGCCACTAGACATGGCTAGCACAACGACCCACTCTCACAGACCTGCAGACCAAGCCAATAGATATGGCTAGCACAACGACCCACTCTCAAAGACCTGCAGACCCAGCCAATAGACATGGCTAGCACAACGACCCACTCTCACAGACCCAGCCACTAGACATGGCTAGCACAACGACCCACTCTCACAGACCTGCAGACCCAGCCACTAGACATGGCTAGCACAACGACCCACTCTCACAGACCCAGCCACCAGACACTGCTATTACAACGATCCACTCTCACAGACCCAGCCATTAGACATGGCTAGCACAACGACCCACTCTCACAGACCTGCCACAATTAACAAGCAAACGCTACACCAGACTTGTCATAATCAGCTACCAGAAGTCGTGCTCATTAGCAAGCCAACACATTCCCGCTGACCTCTGCCTTTGTGTAGAATTACTGTATATGCTGTACATACTATATATATTCTTACTAATCTTCGAAAAAAAAAAAAAAACATCTCTGACTGGTAGAAAAGCAGCTCCAACTCATAATCCATCCAGCTTGATGGATGTAGTGGAACGCATGCTTTGTTCATTTTCTCTCTGTGTCGGACCTTCCCAAATTCCCTTGTCTACGTGTGTGTCTGTCTATGGGTAGTGGTGCAGTGGACCTCTCTTACATACGATATACAGTTAGCAGGTCAGTGCAGTGGAGCCTCACTATAGCTGTCAGAGCTATATCATATTTCTGAATTCTCAAAAAAAAAAAATGTTTTTTTTTTTGAATTGTGAGGCAAAAGTGGAATTCTGACGCTGTGATTGACACGCTGCTTTACCGAACGGATATTCGAATGGAAAGTTCCATATTCATGGGCTGATTTAAATTCTACAACTGTACATCAGTTGACTTCACAATGTAAGGGAACGTGTGTCCTATTCAACATCTCATGGAGTTGCTTTCGTGGGAACATTGAATGTTGTGATAACAAGGGTGGGTAAGCACACTACTGTGATGCTAGTATGTTCGAGTTTGTCATAAGTATCAATGGTTATGTTTGCGTCGTTAGGACGACATTGGACGTTGGACCTAAGTGGAAGTCTGGCCTATGAAATACATGTGATTCATGTGACTTGTGAAAATTTCCGTAACTGTGATGACTGAACTCTTAGGGCAGGTTTCACGGCCCCAAACCTGGTCTTTGACTTAATAAAAGCATGATCTGGGTCCAGGAAACTGACCCTAGACCTATCCCTTGTACTGAAGAGATAACCTACATGTCATTGATAGTTACAAATGCAGATTTGGACAGTCATACATTTTGAAACACTAGTAATGTACCGTGTTGTATAACGCAACTCTAAATGGTATGCCTTTTATAGACAACTGGGCGTAGCAGCCATAACATTTCACTACAATAGGACCCAGCAGCATTGCCCATATATTTCTTCATATCAACTTAAATTCAATCATCCACAACCAAATGGGATTTTTTTGGGCTTGGCTTGTTTACTAAACATTTGTTCAACATATTGTACTCTGTCCCTTAAGGCTATAGGAGGGATCATCTCTGCACACACCCCCATTGTTTGCTTGTTTTATCGAGCAGCCTTAGGGGCCTTCACAGTACAGCACATTTTCACAGTGCACTAGACTAATCGCTGTTTTCCATCTTGTGAGGTAATACTTAAGAACACATGGAACAGCCTTGTAGGCCGTTTCAACTGCCTGAGCTGTGAAAGACGTGTGTCAGACAGCTCCCCGGGCCAAACATGATGTGTGTGCTACCATAAGTATTACATTGGAGAAGAAATCTATGAGAGCAATCACTGGCAGTGCAGTGTGCAAACGGCAGGGGTCTATCCAAGGGATGGTTCAAGTTGGAGCCACAGAGAGAGAGGGAGTTCCTCAGAGTAGTTCCTCAGACAGTCTGTACAGGTGTATTTCTGGAGGGAAATGGCCTGGCAGCCTCTGCCTGTCAACATATATTATGGTTATCTCCATCCACTGCCAGTTATTGGAGCTACCGGATATCATGTTTTAGTTTGCATGTGATGAAGTTGGACATTGTGAGAGACGTATAGGCCTTCTGCTTTTCAATAGGTCTCCCCATAGTGATTATCTCCTCTTTGGCTTTGAATAAATCCTTAAAACATAGTGTGGTACATTGACAGTTAAACCAAAATAAAACATATGGAAAGTAATGCATGACTATTAGTCCATCAATGTCCTCCTTTTTTTCACTGTTGCTGTTGAGCATTTGAACAATGGCACAATGGCTACTACCTACATAGGGCACGACTGTTGACCAGAGCCCTACTCCCTACATAGGGTACTACTGTTAACCAGAGCCCTACTACCTACATAGGGCACGACTGTTGACCAGAGCCCTACTCCCTACATAGGGCACGACTGTTGACCAGAGCCCTACTCCCTACATAGGGTACCACTGTTAACCAGAGCCCTATGGGCAGAGAGATATTCTCCCTAAGGGAAGAGAGATAGGCTCCCTATGGGCAGAGAGAGATTCTCCCTAAGGGCAGAGAGATAGGATCCCTAAGGGCAGAGAGATAGGTTCCCTAAGGGCAGAGAGATAGGATCCCTAAGGGCAGAAAGATAGGATCCCTATGGGCAGAGAGATAGGATCCCAAAGGGCAGAGAGATAGGATCCCTATTGGCAGAGAGATAGTATCCCTAAGGGCAGAGAGATAGGATCCCTAAGGGCAGAGAGATAGGATGCCTATGGGCAAAGAGATAGGATCCCTATGGGCAGAGAGATGGGATCCATATGGGCAGAGAGATAGGATCCCTATGGGCAGAGAGATAGGATCCCTATGGGCAGAGAGATGGGATCCATATGGGCAGAGAGATAGGATCCCTATGGGCAGAGAGATAGGCTCCCTATGGGCAGAGAGATAGGATCCCTATTGGCAGAGAGATAGGCTCCCTATGGGCAGAACGATAGGATCCCTAAGGGCAGAGATAGGATCCATATGGGCAGAGAGAAAGGATCCCTATGGGCAGAGAGATAGGATCCCTAAGGGCAGAGAGATAGGATCCCTATGGGCAGAGAGATAGGATCCCTATTGGCAGAGAGATAGGCTCCCTATGGGCAGAACGATAGGATCCCTAAGGGCAGAGAGATAGGATCCATATGGGCAGAGAGATAGGATCCCTAAGGGCAGAGAGATAGGATCCCTATGGGCAGAGAGATAGGATCCCTATGGGCAGAGAGATAGGATCCCTAAGGGCAGAGAGATAGGATCCCTAAGGGCAGAGAGATAGGATCCCTAAGGGCAGAGAGATAGGATCCCTAAGGGCAGAGAGATAGGATCCCTATTGGCAGAGAGATAGGATCCCTAAGGGCAGAGAGATAGGATCCCTATGGGCAGAGAGATAGGATCCCTAAGGGCAGAGAGATAGGATCCCTAAGGGCAGAGAGATAGGATCCCTATGGGCAGAGAGATAGGATCCCTATGGACAGAGAGATAGGATCCCTAAGGGCAGAGAGATAGGCTCCCTATGGGCAGAGAGATAGGCTCCCTATGGGCAGAGAGATAGGATCCCTATGGGCAGAGAGATAGGATCCCTATGGGCAGAGAGATAGGATCCCTAAGGGCAGAGAGATAGGCTCCCTATGGGCAGAGAGATAGGCTCCCTATGGGCAGAACGATAGGATCCCTAAGGGCAGAGAGATAGGATCCATATGGGCAGAGAGATAGGATCCCTAAGGGCATAGAGATAGGATTCCTATGGGCAGAGAGATAGGATCCCTATGGGCAGAGAGATAGGATCCCTATGGGCAGAGAGATAGGATCCCTAAGGGCAGAGAGATAGGATCCCTAAGGGCAGAGAGATAGGATCCCTAAGGGCAGAGAGATAGGATCCCTAAGGGCAGAGAGATAGGATCCCTATTGGCAGAGAGATAGGATCCCTAAGGGCAGAGAGATAGGATCCCTATGGGCAGAGAGATAGGATCCCTAAGGGCAGAGAGATAGGATCCCTAAGGGCAGAGAGATAGGATCTCTATGGGCAGAGAGATAGGATCCCTATGGACAGAGAGATAGGATCCCTAAGGGCAGAGAGATAGGCTCCCTATGGGCAGAGAGATAGGCTCCCTATGGGCAGAGAGATAGGATCCCTATGGGCAGAGAGATAGGATCCCTATGGGCAGAGAGATAGGATCCCTAAGGGCAGAGAGATAGGCTCCCTATGGGCAGAGAGATAGGCTCCCTATGGGCAGAACGATAGGATCCCTAAGGGCAGAGAGATAGGATCCATATGGGCAGAGAGATATGATCCCTAAGGGCATAGAGATAGGATCCCTATGGGCAGAGAGATAGGATCCCTATGGGCAGAGAGATAGGATCCCTAAGGGCAGAGAGATAGGATCCCTAAGGGCAGAGAGATAGGATCCCTAAGGGCAGAGAGATAGGATCCCTATGGGCAGAGAGATAGGATCCCTAAGGGCAGAGAGATAGGATCCCTAAGGGCAGAGAGATAGGATCCCTATGGGCAGAGAGATAGGATCCCTATGGGCAGAGATATATGATCCCTAAGGGCAGAGAGATAGGATCCCTATGGGCAGAGAGATAGGCTCCCTATGGGCAGAGAGATAGGATCCCTATGAACAGAGAGATAGGATCCCTATGGGCAGAGAGATAGGATCCCTAAGGGTAGAGAGATAGGATCCCCATGGGCAGAGAAATAGGATCCATAAGGGCAGAGAGATAGGATCCCTATGGGCAGAGAGATCCCTATGGGCATAAATCCTGATCTGTTTCTCTGAATTGCCTTGTGAAAGCCTAACACTGTAAGATCCTATAGTATGGCTTAGGTAGTCATGTCGGAAATAGATCAAGCTTTCAAATGATGTCTACCTGACCCAGATTGTGTTTTCTAATGGACCGCTTTTGGATTGCATAAACAACAGCAGTAATAGTGTGATGGCGGGGATGCAGGGTTCTGTTCCAAACGAAAAACAACTACAAGTGTACTTGCTCTTTTTCCCTCAACGGCACAGCTCAGAGAGCTAAATAAAAGTACCTTATAGTTGTTCTTTGAGTCATAAAAGTGGATCGAAATTGCTTTGGAACTGTGAACACTTTGGAGAGGTGTGTGTGTCCACTTGGAGAGGTGTGTGTGTCCACTTGGAGAAATGTGTGCGTGTCCACTTGGAGACCCCAGTAAGTCCTCTCACCCAAACCCTTGTTTTGTCTTATGTTGCACCCACACCTCACATTTACCAGGAATAGCCATGTTACTGAATGTATCCAGAGTATTTTCATAAAGGACATTACATGTAAAATGCACATAAAATCAACAATGTAATGTTTGGATTCAATCTGGTGTCAGGTGAACTGTTGTGTCCTCTCACCTTTGGTCTAAGAATTTTCACATCATCTCTAAACTGTTCCCTTTCAATTGCTACCATGGTTATGCGTGTGTTTTATATATTTCTTCTGTAAGAAACATTTACGTTTAGCACAATCCATATATGCAAATTCCCACGAGACTCAAGGGTTAGTCAAACTGATCAGACACCCAGGAATAAACACAGGTTTATGTGGAGCTAAGACTGACTGAGGTAAATCAGGCCCCTCCCCCATTTAACGTGTGTGTGAGCCCGCATAATTTCTCCCTGAAACCATTTACAATCTGACAAGCCATAATGAATGCCAGTAAACTTATTGCCCCGAAAGATAAACTTTAATCAAGCTCTTTTTTTTTGTCTGTCCTCTGTTTGAGCATGCCCAGGCATATCCTGCAGTGGAGTGAAAGCAAATAGCAAACGGAAAGTCATTTAAGAGTTTTCATTTAAATGTGAAGTCCCACGCTAATATAATCACCTAGAAGATTGTCAGCAGTGACCCTCCAATCAATCAGTGTGTGATTCATTATAATCACAGAAGGGTATGTCATTAATGAGACCTCATATTGTCCACTTTAAGACTCGTAGGGAGTGTTGGAATTTTCCACACAAACTTTTATTTCATTATGCTTTGTTCATATCCCACAGGTGCTTTGTTCATATCCCACAGGTGCTTTGTTCATATCCCACAGGTGCTTTGTTCATATCCCACAGGTGCTTTGTTCATATGCCACAGGTGCTTTGTTCATATCCCACAGGTGCTTTGTTCATATCCCACAGGTGCTTTGTTCATATGCCACAGGTGCTTTGTTCATATCCCACAGGTGCTTTGTTCATATCCCACAGGTGCTTTGTTCATATCCCACAGGTGCTTGTACAACCACACGGTATCATTGTGTGGTGAATAATGATTGTGTACTGATAAACAGATTAAATTAAAAACAACAAAAGTGATGTCTATGAGGCCATCATTATTTATATTATACTTCCATGTAGGCTCATCGGCTGCAAAAAAAATGAAGACAGTCCGGTACACAACCATTATAGCAAACATAGTATAATTGATCTTCATCAACAAACAGAAAAATTAATTAAAATCATTAATTTAATCTTATAATATAGAGGACTTAATGCATTTTGTATTTAAAAAAATAAATAATATTGAATCCAATTTTCCCTCTACTATGCTCTGTCTGGATTACCATAGCCTAATGCAGAATACAATTTCAGTAGGCAGCATCCAAATGTCTTCAATACAAGATTACCAACTGACAAAGGTTTTTTTCGGAGTTTGCAGGCTGATTATTGACTGCAGACGGAGATTAAAAGTGGGAACTGCAACATAGCTGACAGTTTGGTTATCTCTCTTTGTTGCACTAAATGAAAATCATGGCCTGAATCCGTCAACAGAGATGTAACAAAATGTGAGCACATTATTGATGTCCTCTTGCTTTTTCCATTGGCAGAGAAATCAGTGGATTGACCTCCTTTGCAGACGGCAGGGTGAAATGAACTCCTCCAGTAACCCAGCTAAGTAAGCATCCTACATCTACAGATGGAGGAGAGAGGAGTTACTTGTTATTGAACAAAACTGGCTACATTTTGAAGGAACTAATGACAAAGTGAAGTGTGAGTTATGTATAGGAAACACAGGGGGTAAATGGTGAAAACAATGGAAGTAAAATAGCACTTTGCTACACCCACATCATTGGTGCCTGAGGAAGGATGGTGTTGAATGCATCTTTGCCACCATTTGCCATCAACCACAGTGTGGTTCTAAGCATTCTAGACTAATTGTATTGTGACCCTATCAAAAGTCTAGTAAACAGTTTAACGTCAACAAACCTGGGGTGGTCTTTTACCTTCTCTTTCCTTTGGAAAGTTTATGCAGCCACAATTTCACCCATCTGTGGAAACCAGATTTTAAATAATAGTAAAAAAAAAAAAAAAACTGATGTGCCCATCTCTTGTGCTCTCAGCATAGAGGCATAATGCAATGGATTTAGCTATCTGGTGACAAAAATCACAGTCGACATTGTTGAGATTGTTGAGGGCACATTTGCTTTGCCTACAGGGTAGATCCAGGGGGAGTTGCCAATGTCTCGTGAATTTCTTGGCTGCTCCCGTCGTTCAGAAACAGTTAACGCCAAACTGGAGTTCAAATGTAGGCGTACGAAACAGCAGGTAACTTTGCTACGGCGCTAATGCAGATTTCATTTCCCCCTAGCATCCAGTTCTACTGGGAAATAGCTAGAGAGTTGTACTCTGTGTATTTTAAAATACGGATGCTTACAGATGTGATGGAAATATCGGTACGGAGGGTGTCAAACACACTTGACATTTTGCAGAGTGGTGCCATGAAGCGCAATGCAAAATTGTGTTTGACGCTGACTTCTTTCAATTGTTAAACTGCGATATGTACCTTTTTTTTGGGGGTGTACATAGAATGTGTGTAGTAGATCTGTCATTCTCATTGAAAGCAAGTATAATTTATTTTAATTGAACCTTTATTTAACTAGGCAAGACAGTTAAGAACAAATTCTTATTTACAATCACGGCATACCCTTGTCAAACCCTAACCCAGACGACTCTGGGTCAATTGTGCGCCGCCCTATGCCACTCACAGTCACGGCCGGTTGTGATACAGCCTGGAATCTGACCAGGGTCTGTAGTGACACCTCTAGCACTGACATGCACCGCTTTTCCACTTCTATGTGCGCTATTTCTATGCTTCCCCTTCTTAAGTTTAGTTTTTTTCATCTTTTACTTTTGTTTTTGTACACCAGCTGCAAACACCTGAAAATACAATATTTTTGGTTATGAAAAATATTTTTCACAATGGTTTAGATGGTAGAATGATTCTACACCAGGGCTGTAGGTTAACTCCAACCCTGTTCCTGGAGAGCTACGGTCCTGTAAATGTTCACCCCAACCCTGATCTAGCTCACCTGAATCTAATAATTGGCTTGGTTGATAAGCTGAACCCTGTTAGTTACAACCTACAGGAGGGTAGCTCTCTAGGAGCAGAGTTGGAGACCACTGCTCTACACCATACTTGCTTGTTTTGAAAGACAAATTGAAATTATGCGAACAATTAGAGTTTTAGCAAACAGGAAAAAACGGAGACATTTCTGAATAGTGCTTCTTTAAATCAAAGACAGACAGGGAAGACTATTCAGGGGTTACTATTCAAGGGTTACTATTCAAGGGTTAATACTCAATGGTTACTATTCTATGGTTACTACTTAAGGGTTACTATTTAAGGGTTACTATTCTATGGTTACTATTCTATGGTTACTATTCTATGGTTACTATTCAATGGTTACTATTTAAGGGTTACTATTCTATGGTTACTAGTTAAGGGTTACTATTCTATGGTTACTATTCTATGGTTATTATTCAAGGGTTACTATTTAAGGGTTACTATTCTATGGTTACTATTCTATGGTTACTATTCAAGGGTTACTATTCTATGGTTACTATTCTATGGTTACTATTCAAGGGTTACTATTCAAGGGTTACTATTCAATGGTTACTATTTAAGGGTTACTATTCTATAGTTTACTATTCTATGGTTACTATTCAATGGTTACTATTTAAGGGTTACTATTCTATGGTTACTATTTAAGGGTTAATATTCAAGGGTTACTATTTAAGGGTTACTATTCCATGGTTACTATTTAAGGGTTACTATTCAATGGTTACTATTTAAGGGTTACTATTCTATGGTTACTATTCTATGGTTACTATTCAATGGTTACTATTTAAGGGATACTATTCTATGGTTACTATTCTATGGTTATTATTCAAGGGTTACTATTTAAGGGTTACTATTTAAGGGTTGCTATTATATGGTTACTATTCAAGGGTTAATACTCAATGGTTACTATTTAAGGGTTACTATTTAAGGGTTAATACTCAATGGTTACTATTTAAGGGTTACTATTTAAGGGTTAATACTCAATGGTTACTATTTAAGGGTTACTATTTAAGGGTTAATACTCAATGGTTACTATTTAAGGGTTACTATTCTATGGTTACTATTCTATGGTTACTCTTTAAGGGTTACTATTCTATGGTTACTATTCTATGGTTTCTATTCAAGGGTCACTATTTAAGGGTTACTATTCTATGGTTACTATTTAAGGGTTAATACTCAATGGTTACTATTCTATGGTTACTATTCAATGGTTACTATTTAATGGTTACTATTCTATGGTTACTATTTAATGGTTACTATTCTATGGTTACTATTTAATTGTTACTATTCTATGGTTACTATTCAAGGGTTACTATTCTATGGTTATTATTCAAGGGTTACTATTTAAGGGTTACTATTCTATGGTTACTATTCTATGGTTACTATTCAAGGGTCACTATTCTATGGTTACTATTCTATGGTTACTATTCTATGGTTACTATTCTATGGTTACTATTCTATGGTTACTATTCTATGGTTACTATTTAATTGTTACTATTCTATGGTTACTATTCAAGGGTTACTATTCTATGGTTATTATTCAAGGGTTACTATTTAAGGGTTACTATTCTATGGTTACTATTCTATGGTTACTATTCAAGGGTCACTATTCTATGGTTACTATTCTATGGTTACTATTCTATGGTTACTATTCTATGGTTACTATTCAAGGGTTACTATTGAATTGTTTGTGTAAATGGGTGAGATAAGACCATTAAAAACAGCTTTTGCTGCTGCGTTAACAAAATTCAGTGATCTCAGCATTAATGTGAAAGCATTCAATTAACAACAGCTCCCTGTAACCCTTTAGAGTGCATGATTAACAACAGCTGACTATAGACCTATAGAGTAAATGATTAACAACAGCTCCCTATAGACCTATAGAGTAAATGATTAACAACAGCTCCCTATAGACCTATAGAGTAAATGATTAACAACAGCTCCCTATAGCCCTATAGAGTGCATGATTAACAACAGCTGACTATAGACCTACAGCGTAAATGATTAACAACAGCTCCATATAGCCCTATAGAGGGCATGATTAACAACAGCTCCATATAGCCCTATAGGGTGCATGATTAACAACAGCTGACTATAGCCCTATATAGGGCATGATTAACAACAGCTGACTATTGCCCTATAGAGTAAATGATTAACAACAGCTCACTATAGCCCTATACAGTGCATGATTAACAACAGCTGACTATAGCCCTATACAGTGCATGATTAACAACAGCTGACTATAGCCCTATAGAGTGCATGATTAACAACAGCTGACTATTGCCACATAGAGTCCATGCCCAGAAGGGTCAGTTTACCTGGACCATTGGCTCTAGCTTTTTGCAGTAGGAAATAATGACTTGGGAGCGATAGTAACCTCAAGGTTAGAGAGGTGGACTGGTAATTTTCCGGAGGGTTGCCAGTTTGACTTCCAGACCAGGACAGAGAAAATCTAGAGGGAGTTAATAAACACATTCAGATTAGTCGTCATGGTTTCACACTACACTAGAGGTTATTTATGACATCATAACACGCTGTGATTCTCCATCGAGCACTGAGAGGAACCACAAGGAATCTACATCATCAATTGTGCCACAGTGGTACTACTACGAGTCAGTCTGCCTTAAATAGACTAATTAGCACCAAAGGAGGAGCTGGCCATATGATTACTCTGCTTCTCCAAGCATGTGTTTTACAGAAGAATGTGTGTCTAATGATAAAGTCAGCACCAAATGCAAGCTGTTAAAGTCCCACCCAGACCAAGGCTACCATTAACATGAATAACCCAGCAGAGTGAGACTCTCTGGGCTCGTCTGGAATCGTGCACAGTGATGACAAACAAATCCAGCTCAGAGGCTTTGCGGCGACACCAGGGGATAAATCACAATAGCTTCCAGTCTCAGGCTGGTTCCCAAATTCCCTTATAGGAAACTAAATTTGACAGGGGCCATATGGGTAGGGCTCTAAAGAAATGCCTTATAAAGAGAATAGGATGGTATTTGGGACACAGCCTCAGTCTCAGTCATGTATGTGTACTTGATAACTATTGTCATATTCCATGATGTATGGGACAGTGCTAGATATATCAGATATCACAAAGCCCTGGCTTTGCAACCTACACAGTGAATTTTCTCATAATTAATGTGAAACTAGGAATAAAGCAAAATTGATATCCCCGGAAACCATACCCACTGGTAATGGGATAAACAATTAGGGATTGTTGCTCCTAGGACAACGGCTAAGATGTGTTCCCCATGCAGTAAGCAGAGCACCCAATCCAGAATATATGGGGGAAAAGTTAGTATCAGTACTTTGGGAGGAAGACACACCGTAATCCTTCAGACAATTTGGTCCAATGTTGAATTGTTGCATTTGGGGGACACTTGGAAAGGTTGCATCTAAAATACAGTACATCACATACAAATTACACCTACAGTATCAATCAAAATGTTTGGACACACCTACTCATTCCATGGTTTTTCTTTATTTGACTATTTCCTACATTGTAGAATAATAGGAAAGACATCAAAACTATGAAATAACACATATGGAATCAGGTAGTAACCAAAAAAGTGTTAAACAAATCAAAACATATTTTAGATTCTTCATAGTAGCCACCCTTTGACTTGGTGACAGATTTTCACACTCAAATCAAATCAAATCAAATCTTACAAATTCACAAGGACTACCTTATACACACAAATGTAAAGGAATTAATACGAATATGTACATATAAATATACGGATGAGCGATAGATGTGCGGCATAAGCAAGATGCAGTAGATGGTATAGAATACAGTATATACATACAGTATGAGATGAGTAATGAAGGATATGTAGACATTATTAAAGTGGCGTTATTTAAAGTGACTAGTCATTCCTTCATTAAATCTATTTATTAAATGTATTAAAGTGGCCAGAGATTTGAGTCTGTACGTTGGCAGCAGCCACTCTACAGTCGTGGCCAAACATTTTGATAATGACACAAATATACATTTTCACAAAGTCTGCTGCCTCAATTTGTATGATGGCAATTTGCATATACTCCAGAATGTTATGAAGAGTGATCAGATGAATTGCAATTCATTGCATAGTCCCTCTTTTCAATGCAAATTAAATGAATCCCAAAAAAACATTTCTACTTCATTTCAGCCCTGCCACAAAAAGACCAGCTGACATCATGTCAGTGATTCTCTCATTAACACAGGTGTGAGTGTTGACGAGGACAAGGCTGGAGATCACTCTGGTGCTTGGAATCATTGTTCTTCCTCTGTCAACCTTTGTTACCTGCAAGGAAACACATTCCATCATCATTGCTTTGCACAAAAAGGGCTTCACAGGCAAGGATATTGCTGCCAGTAAGATTGTACCTAAATCAACCACTTATCGGATCATCAAGAACTTCAAGGAGAGCGGTTCAATTGTTGTGATGAAGACTTCAGGGCGCCCAAGAAATTTCAGCAAGCGCCAGGACTGCCTCCTAAAGTTGATTCAGCTGCGGGATCAGGGCACCACCAGTACAGAGCTTGCTCAGGAATGGCTGCAGATAGATCTGAGTGCATCTTCACGCACAGTGAGGCAAAGACGATTGGAGGATGGCCTGGTGTCAAGAAGGGCAGCAAAGAAGCCTCTTCTCTCCAGGAAAAACATCAGGGACAGACTGATATTCTGCAAAAGGTACAGGGATTGGACTGCTGAGGACTGGGGGAAAGTCATTTTCTCTGATGAATCGCTTTTCCGATTGTTTGGGGAATCTGGAAAAAAACTTGTCCGGAGAAGACAAGGTGAGCACTACCATCAGTTCTGTGTCATGCCAACAGTAAAGCATCCTGAGACCATTCATGTGTGGGGTTGCTTCTCAGCCAAGGAAGTGGGCTCTCTCACCATTTTGCCTAAGAACACAGCCATGAATAAAGAATGGTACCAACACATCCTCCGAGAGCATCTTCTCCCAACCATCCAGGAACAGTTTGGTGACGAACAATGCCTTTTCCAGCATGATGGAGCACCTTGCCATAAGGCAAAAGTGATAACTAAGTGTCTCGGGGAACAAAACATTTATATTTTAGGTCCATGGCCAGGAAACTCTCCAGACCTTAATCTCATTGAGAACGTGTGTTCCAACCTCAAGAGGCAGGTGGACAAACAAAAACCCACAAATTCTGACAAACTCCAAGCATTGATTATGCAAGAATGGGCTGCCATCAGTCAGGATGTGGCCGAGAAGTTAATTGACAGCATGCCAGGGCGGATTGCAGAGTTCTTGAAAAAGAGGGGTCAAAACTGCAAATATTGACTCTTTTCATGTAATTGTCAATAAAAGCCTTTGACACTTATGAAATGCTTGAAATTATATTTCACTATTCCATAGTACATCTCCCAAAAATATCTAAAGACATTGAGGCAGAAGACTTTGGGAAAATTAATGTGTCATTCTCAAAACTTTTGGCCATGACTGTATGTTAGTGATGGCTGTTTACCAGTCTGATGGCCTTGAGCTAGAAGCTGTTCTTCAGTCACTCGGTCCCAGCTTGGATGCACTTGTACTGACCTCTCCATCTGGATCATAGCGGGGTGAACAAGCAATAGCTTGGGTGGTTGTTGTCTTTGATGATCTTTTTGGCCTTCCTGTGACATCAGGTGATGTAGGTGTCCTGGAGGGCAGGTAGTTTGCCCCCGGTGATGCGTTGGGCAGACATCACCGCCCTCTGGAGAGCCTTACGGTTATGGGCGGAGCAGTTGCCGTACCAGACGGTGATACAGCCCGACAGGATGCTCTCGTTGTGCATCTGTAAAAGTTTGTGAGTGTTTTTGGTGACAAGCCAAATATCTTCAGCCTCCTGAGGTTGAAGAGGCGCTGCTGTGCCTTCTTCAGCACGCTGTCTGTGTGGGTGGACGATTTCAGTTTGTCAGTGATATGTACGCCGAGGAACTTAAAACTTTCCACCTTCTCCTATGCTGTCCCATCGATGTGAATGGGCTATGCTCCCTCTGCTGTTTTCTGAAGTACATGATAATCTCTTTTGCTTTGTTGACCTTGAGAGAGAGGTTATTTTCCAAACAACACACTGAAGGTTCTCACCTCCTCCCTGCAGGCTGTCTCGTCATTGTTGGTAATCAAGCCTGCTCCTGTAGTGTCGTCAGCAAACTTGGGTGATTGAGTTGGAGGCGTGCATGGCCATGCAGTCATTTGTGAACAGGGAGTACAGGATGGGGCTGAGCACGCACCCTCGTGGAGCCCCAGTGTTGAGAGTCCGCGGGGTATAGATGTTGTTTCCTACCCTCACCAACTGGGGGCGGGCCATCAGAAAGTCCAGGAACCAGTTTCACAGGGCGGGGTCGAGACCCAGCGTCTCGAGCTTAACGACAAGTTCGAAGGGTACTATGGTGTTGAATGCTGAGCTGTAGTCAATGAACAGCATTCTTACAAAGGTATTCCTCTTGTCCAAATGAGATAGGGCAGTGTGCAGTGTGATGGAAATTGCATTGTCCGTGGATCTATTGGGGCGGTAAGCAAATTGGAGTGGGTCTAGGGTATCAGGTAGGATGGAGGTGATATAATCCTTGACTAGTCTCTCAAAGCACTTCATGATGACAGAAGTGAGTGCTATGGGGCGATTGTCATTTAGTTCAGTTACCTTAGCTTTCTTGGGAACAGGAACAATGGTGGCCATCTTGAAGCATGTGGGCACAGCAGACTGGGATACTGAATGATTGATTATGTCCATAAACACACCAGCCAGCTGGTCTGCGCATGCTATGAGGATGTGGCTAGGGATGACATCTGGGCCGGCAGCCTTGCGAGGGTTAACACGCTTAAATGTTTTACTCATGTTGGCCACGGTGAAGTAGAGCCCACAGACTTTGGTAGCAGGCCGTGTCAGTGGCACTGTATTGTCCTCAAAGCGAGCAATGAAGTTGTTTAATTTGTCTGGGAGCAAGATGTCGATGTCCGCAACGGGGCTGGTTTTCTTTTTGTAATCCGTGATTGACTTTAAACCCTGCCACATATGTCTCGTGTTGAATTGCGACTCTACTTTGTCTCTATACTGACGCTTAGCTTGTTTGATTGCTTTGCGGAGGGAATAGCTACACTGTTTGTATTACGTCATGTTTCCAGTTGCATTGCCATGATTAAAAGCGGTGGTTCCCACTTTCAATTTTGCGTGAATGCTGCCATCAATCCATGGTTTCTAGTTAGAGAAGGTTTTAATAGTCACAGTGGGTACAACATCACCGACTTGCTAATAAACTCGCTTACCGAGTCAGCGTATACGTCAATGTTGTTGTCTGAGGACCCGGAACATATCCCAGTCCACGTGATCGAAGCAATCTTGAAGTGTGGAATCCGATTGGTCAGACTGGGAGGTTGGGAGCAACAAATTGGAGTCATGGTCAGATTTGCCAAAGGGAGGGTGGGGGAGGGCTTCGTATGCATCGCGGAAGTTAGAGTAGCAATGGTCCAGGATGCTACCAGCTCGTGTCATGCATTTGATATGCTGATGGATTTTAGTAAGCCTTGATCTCAGATTAGCTTTGTTAAAATCCCCAGCTACATTAAATGCAGCCTCAGGATATATGGTTTCCAGTTTACATAGAGTCCAGTGAAGTTCTTTCAGGGAAGTCGAGGTATCTGCTTGGGGTAGGATACACACAAATAATCAAAGAGAATTCTCTTGGTAGATAATGTGGGCGGCATTTTGTTGTAAAGAATTCTAGTTCAGGTGAACAAAAGGACTTGAGTTCTTGGGTGTTGTTATGATAACACCATGAGTTGTTAATCATAAGGCATACACCCCCGCCCTTCTTCTTACCAGAGAGATGTTTGTTTCTGTCGGCGCGATGCGTGAAGAAACCGGGTGGCTGTACCGACTCAGACAACATATCCCGAGTGAGCCATGTTTCTGTGAAACAGAGAATATTACAATCTCTGATGTCTCTCTGGAAGGCAACTCGTTCCCTAACTTCGTACACCTTGTTGTTTAGAGTTTGGACATTGGCGAGTAATGATGCTCGGAAGGGGTGGATGGGGTGCTCGCCTTCTAAATCTGACCAGTAGGCCGCTCCATCCGCCTCTCCTGCATTGTTTTGGGTCGTTCTCTGGGATAAGATCCCATGTCCGGGGTAGACGTCCGAACAAAGGATTCGATTCGGGAAAGTGGTTGTAGTGTTGATAAGTTGACGTCGCTTTAATATCCAATCGTCTTCCCGGCTGTATGTAATAACACGTGAGATTTTCTGGGCTAACAATGTAAGAAACGATAAAGAAAAAAATAATTACTGCATAGTTTCTTAATTAAGAACCTGTCGGCGCCATCATGCAAACTCTTGGCGTTCTCTCAACCAGCTTCATGAGGTAGTCACCTGGAATGCATGTCAATGAACAGGTATGACTTGCTAAAAGTTCATTTGTGGAATGTCTTCCAGTTTGCCAAAAGGCACCTAAAGGACTCAGTTCACGGGAAACAACATTCTAATGAAAATAAATGTTTTCACATGAAAGCTTTTTTTTAAGTGACCGATGACTACGCCGTCTCATTTGAGCAAGTAAGCATTTTTGGCGGGGGGAGGGCTTAGGAATTTGAAATTGTGATTGACAGCTCAGTACTCTATGACCACTAAAGAGCATATTTCTTTCATATATTAAAAAATATATGTATATGTTCATTTAAATGTTCCATGTTCCATGTGCAAGAAAATCATTGATATATTTCTCATTTGTTTGAAACCTACTGCATTTAAAATCATTCCACCATTTGTGTCCGGTTACATCGGTTTTAATGCAAGACTTTTATTTTGAAGGCGAACCTCCGGTTTCACCATTGTTGTTAATCACACGTTTCTCATTTCATGCTTGTGACACCAGCTAACTCATAGCTTGAAAATGAACCATGCAATTAAAATCCAGCATACAGAAGTGTAATATACAATCCTTTTTTGGGGGACGGGGTGTGTAGTAATAAAGGTGACTGCAGTCATTTGGCTGAACAAAATTCCACGGGAGTCACTGTTTACTTACACCAGATGAGATATGTGTGCATGTGTAGCAGTGTGATGTTGTTCCCCTAGATTACGCACCAAGTTGCACACAGGGACCAGTTCAAATAGGCCAGGTCAAGAGGGGATGGTAATCATTTGATAATAATAATAATAATTCAGTGTGTTTTTTAAATTTAATTACAGCTGCATAGCTAATGTTATTTTTTTGTGTACAAACACTTTATCATATCTATATTGTAAATAAACTTGATTGTAAAAGTGTTGTATATTTAGGTTTTGTCCATCGTGGGTTATCTGTATTTCTTTAACATCCTATTGTTCTCTCTTGCCTGACCTTCAGCTAGCGAGGTGCCTGAGAGCTGTGACTGCGCCAAGGGCTAACATATTGTGTGTTGTCTCTTCTTGCGCAGGGCAAATATAAATCCAACAAGCAGACCTCGAGTTGTGGCAGTGTCCTCATTAAATTACACAACGCAGAGCGAACCATGCGACCTGCTGACTGGTTGGAGCTGTGCATGTGGATGAGGTGCGCAACCTGCCGACTGGTCGGAGCTGTGCATGTAGATGAGGTGCGCAACCTGCCGACTGGTCGGAGCTGTGCATGTGGATGCAACCTGCCCGAGCTGTGCTGGTGCGCAAGACTGGCAGCTGAATGTGGATGAGGTGCGCAACCTGACTGGTCGGAGCAGTGAATGTGGATGAGGTGCACAACCTGAGCTGGTCGGAGCAGTGAATGTGGATGAGGTGCGCAACCTGCCGACTGGTTGGAGCAGTGAATGTGGATGAGGTGCGCAACCTGTCGACTGGTCGGAGCTGTGAATGTGGATGTGCTGCAACCTGCCGACTGGTCGGAGCTGTGAATGTGGATGAGGTGCGCAACCTGCCGACTGGTCGGAGCAGTGAATGTGGATGAGGTGCGCAACCTGCCGACTGGTCGGAGCTGTGCATGTGGATAAGGTGCGCAACCTGCCGACTGGTCGGAGCAGTGAATGTGGATGAGGTGCGCAACCTGCCGACTGGTCGGAGCTGTGCATGTGGATCAGGTGCACAACCTGCCGACTGGTCGGAGCTGTGCATGTGGATGAGGTGCGCAACCTGCCGACTGGTCGGAGCAGTGAATGTGGATGTGGTGCGCAACCTGCCGACTGGTCGGAGCTGTGCATGTGGATAAGGTGCGCGATCTGCGCACGCACACTTGTTGATGGTTTGCTATAATCGAATATATACTGTAAATGTTGAAGGTGAATGTAGCATATTCACTAGATAAGAGTATTTGTGTTTATTTGCATGTTTTGGAGGAATCAGTTTATTAAATTTTTTGGGGTATTTGAATGCAGTAAATTACATTGTATTTTAGTCCTCTGTTGAGCCTTGGAAGACTCTCAACTCCATAAGATGAGTTATGCTGGGGGATTTTAGTGTGGGTAGAGAGAGGTGTGTCCTTGCATTTACACCATTTGTACAGTCAGTTCCTGGAAGTAGAGTGTTTGCTAGTCCTGAGTTTACAAGCACTGGGAGGGGTAGGCTGTTTACTCCACCTGACCAGGGTATCCCACCTCTGTCTCTTGATGTACCATCATCCCCAGTCCTCAGTAATAATGGGACACCTCCGAGTCAGTTTAGTGACCTTATTAAGCAGATTTGTTCAGAGATAGGAAAATCTATCAGAGCGAGTTTACTGGAGCCTGGGACTTCAAGTCTTTCTCCTCCTACCCATCCCCCTCACCAACCCCAGCAGTTTCCCCTGGCTGAGCAATGAGGGACAACTTTTATTGATGCGTCAAAGCTGAATCTGGTTGTGAAGTCAGATGTTAGTGCTCCAACTTTCTTTAGGGGTGATGGCTCAGATAAGTATTCTGTCCTGGAGTGGGTCGGAGCTACTGGGAGCCTACCTAGAGAAGAAGGGTTACACTGGGTCTGAGCATGTTGGGGAGGTGATCTCTAGGCTCATGGGGAGGGCATGGGATGTGAACAAAGTCTGGAGGCGTAACAACCCTGTTGTCACAGATGTTAAGGCAGTGTTCAGTGTTCTCAAGCAACACTTTGGGCATACTGTCTGCTCAGGTATGCCATTAGCTGATTTCTATTCAATCAATCCATATGCTAAATAGGGTCCTCCAGATTTCTGGATTAGGCTTAACAAAGCTGCAGAGGCAGCCGAACAGTACCTTGTAAGCGAGGGTAGGACCTTGCCCAATCAATGCTCAGAGTTAGCAGTTATGTTTGTACGCAACTGTCCTGATAAAGAGTTGGCCCAAGTGTTCAAAAGCAAACCCCTTCGTGACTGGACAGCCAGTGAGGTACAGGATCGTTTGGATTAACTTTTAAGGGAGCGTAAAGCATGTAGAACACAACTTTCACAGTAGTTGGCTGCCGTATTTGACTCTCCCCAGGAGGAAGTGGATCCTGTGACCTGATGTGTCATATTTTTCTCAATGTGGCCTGTATCTGAGGTTGGGACATTAGAGGAGGTTTTGAGTATGTTAGAGAAGGCTCTTGTCAGCAATACTCAGTCTGTGAACAGAGGGCCCCATAAACAGTTCCCAAACCTCAGCGTGAGTGCGCTGTCTGTGGAAGCACTAATCACTGGACCAAAGCTCACTGTCAGATGCACCAGCTGTGTTTCAAGTGCTTCTCTCCTGGCCACATGAGCTTTCACTGTAGTGAGACTGGGCAGTGACAGAGCCCTGGATGTTGACAGACTGGCAGGTCTCAGGAAAACTAGAAAGCCTCCATTCTGAGGAGGGCAATGTGAGGCAGTCTAATTGTTCCTCCACCGATGATGATGTCCAATCTGTTTAATTCTTATTTTTATGAGTCGGTACCCAAGAACAACACAGTCATTTTTCAGAACACAATGAGAATGACTCAGAATGACAGTTTGTTTTACACCACCGTGCTGGTACAGGATAAAGTTGAACTGAAGGGGATGTTAGATAGTGGGTCCATGGCTACTACTCTGCACGCAGATATTGTACCTCGATTGGGTGAGGCAGGAGTGAAAGAGGGGAACTTTCTAGCTCCTTCAGACATCATCCTGGTGGGTTGTGGTGGGACACAATCTAGCCCAGTGGGCATGTGGGACTTAAAAATACAGCTTCATGGCTTCAGTTATGTCGTCCCAGTGCTTATTGTAGATGGGCAGGTTGATGAACTCATTGTGGGCACTAATGTGTTGAAGTTCAAATCAAATGACAGCTACTGGCGGGTGGTGGGTACGCCAGGTCCTTCTGGCCAGTGTGATGACAGCCACTTCCTGCGTCTCCTATCAAATCTGGAGAGGGAGAGGAGACTCCATCCCAGATAAAGTGGGCAGCATTAAGTTGAAGAGAGCAGTAAAGCTCCAACACATGAGTGAGCATCTGGTGTGGGGCTGCCTACCCCCAAAGACAAAACTCTCTGTGGGCAGTACTGTTGTTGTTGAGCCCACCGCGTCTTGTTGTGTGAATCGACACATACTAGTAGGGAGAGTCGTTACGCCTCTGTGTGTGTGTGTGTGTGGGGGGGGGATGAATGGCTCCCTGTGAAGATTGTGAATACAATATTAGCACAATATTAAACTGTCTCTGTCTAAGTGCAAGTTTTTGAGGATGTCTGTTACGTTTTTGGGCCCACATCATTTCTCAAGAGGGTTCAGCCACTGATCCTGCTAAGATTCAAACCATTTTGAATGTGACTGAGTGAGATGATGGAAGCTGATGGTGTCACTCCGTCTCCTAGCAAAATCCGTTCTTTCCTTGTTGTGGTATTATACTATCAACACTACATTAAGAATTGTTCCATGGTTGCTAGGCCATTGTTTCAGCTGACTACAGGTCAGAAGAAGCCTAGGAGAGGCAAGGGCAGAAAGAGGCTTGGTCCCTCTCGCAGGCTCACTGCTGCAGACTGGACTGCCAAGGGTAGAAAGAGGCCTGGTCCTTCTCGCAGGCTCACTGCTGCAGACTGGACTGCCAAAGGTAGAAAGAGGCCTGGTCCCTCTCGCAGGCTCACTGCTGCAGACTGGACTGCCAAGGGTAGAAAGAGGCCTGGTCCCTCTCGCAGGCTCACTGCTGCAGACTGGACTGCCAAGGGTAGAAAGAGGCCTGGTCCCTCTCGCAGGCTCACTGCTGCAGACTGGACTGCCAAGGGTAGAAAGAGGCCTGGTCCCTCTCGCAGGCTCACTGCTGCAGACTGGACTGCCAAGGGTAGAAAGAGGCCTGGTCCCTCTCGCAGGCTCACTGCTGCGGCCTGGACTGCCGAATGTCAACTCACTTTTGAAGCTTTGAAAGCAGCACTTGTTGACCAGGCTGGTTCATCCAGATTTTTCTCAGCCATTTTTACTTTCTGTTGATGCGTCTACTAGCAGTTTGGGAGCTGTACAATCCCAAGTGCAAGATGGGAAGGGCCATAGCCAGGCCAATAGCTTTTGCTAGTATATCTCTTAATCATGCACAATCCAAGTATCCTGCTCACCGACTGGAATTTCTAGCCATGAAATGGGCAATTCATGATAAATTAAGCCATTGGCTGCGAGGGCATAGGTTTACTGTGGACCGATAACAATCCACTCAAGTATATTTTTACAAAGCCGAGACTTGATGCATGCGAGCAGAGATGGGTTGCAAAACTGGCACCCTTTGATTTTGATATCCAGTACATACCAGGGCCCAAGAATGTTGTTGCTGATGCTTTGAGCAGAGAGCCATTTGTCCACTCCAAAGTTCTGCACCGACAAGAATTCCATATGATGTCCTGCTGGAGGAAGCCAAATGTCTTAGAGTGGATGATGTACAAGACATGTTCCGCCTCTCCTGTGAGCAGCCCGAGGCCGGCTGTAGAACGCCTATGGCTCCTGGGAGTGAGTTGAGTAGAGCTGGAGACGATGTCAGTGGGTTGGTTTCCTGTGAAGAGGTGTCTGCTGTCCTCCATGCTCACCACCGATGGGATGATGGTGCCACAGTGAGGGTAGTTTCATATGTACAGCACCTTGAGAAGTTGATGTCCATGGGTCAGAGCCCATTACCTGTCCTTACACACAAGGGGCTGTATGACAACCAGTCACTGGATCCTATCGTCAGCAGAGTCATGTTCTTTGTAGATAGAGGCCGACGCCCATCTAGGAGAGAGCTTTAAGCTAAAGAAATAGTTAACACTCTTAGACAGTGGGGAAACCTCACCACGTGGTTAGGGATTCTGTATCGTGTCTCAAAACACCCAGTGAGTAGGTCCAAGGCTAAATGGCCTCGGATGTTGAATGCATTGACGTTCTCCTATAACTGCACTGTTCACGAGACTACTGGGTTTCTGCCCTTCTTGATGCCCTTCTTGATGTTTGGACGCACCCCTAGGTTGTTGGTAGATGTGATGTTTGAAAGTGTGCTGTTAGATGGGGACGCAGTAGATGTGGATAAGTATGTCCAGTCTCTGGGTAAGGATCTGAGAGAGGCCATGACATAGGCCCAGCAGCATGCCAAAAATCAACAAAAGAGACACGCCGAGGTCTACAACAGACGGTCTAAGAGTCATGCGGTAGAGAAGGGAGACAGAGTTCTACATACTAACAAGGGAGAGAGGGGCAAGAAGAAACTGGCTGATCACTGGGACAGTGTGGTGTACATAGTGGTTGCGAAGAACAGCTCACTGAACACATATCGTATCCACCACCCTACCACTGGACTCATCAAAACTGTGCATAGGAACCTGATTATGCCAGTCAGCGTTCTGCCTTTGTCTTCTTGGGAGGAACCTGAGGGTCACGGATCTCTATCGAGTGGTGACGTGATCTCTGAGATGTCGGCAGAGTCCAGCCAAATGGATGGGAGTGACGCCAGGACTGTCCACTGGGTAGCAGGCCTTCCTGAGTCTTCTGTGAGGATACTCCAAGAGGAAATTGAAGTTCCAGCTGAAGGAAGTGAGGTGGAACGACCATATGAATTCCCCTTGAGTGAGGTGTTGTAACGGGTGTCGTCGGTGGAAGAAGGTGAGGACAGAGGTGCAGCGTGGTAAGTGTTCATGGTTTTTTAATAATAATCTAAACTGAACACTGAATAACAAAAGAACAAAGAAACAACTGAAACATTTCTGTCTGTTGCAGACACACAAAGACTGAAAATAACCACCTGACAAAACACCAAGGAAAACAGGCTACCTAAATATGGTTCTTAAATAGGGACAACGATAGACAGCTGCCTCTGATTGAGAACCATATCAGGCCAAACACAGAAATAGACAATATAGAAAAACTAACATAGACTGCCCACCCCAACTCACGCCCTGACCATACTAAATAAAAACAAAACAAAGGAATAAAGGTCAGAACGTGACAGGTGTGCTCAGCAGAAGTGGACCAGAGAGATATCCCCGAAACCTACAAGAGTTCTGATTGCAGAACTCCATTCAGTGTGGATGATTCTGTGACAGATAATGTTACCTTGGTTGAAGATGCTTTGTCAGTGTGGTCTATAACAATCTACCAGGATTCTGATCAGTCGTCTGACACTACTAGTTTTGAATCTGTAACTGAAAGTTTGCTGGCTGCGAATATGCCTATCTGTAGTTCTAACCAATCCCGAGTTTAGACCTCTGAGCTGGGTTAGTGCTGTCCGTGACATTCCTGCTAGGTTTTGGGGTGAGGGTGTTCAGACTAGACTAGGTAGACGTATTAAGCCAGTGAATAGGCTAATACAAACTATGTCTACACAGGAAATGAAACAGTTCATGGTTTCTCATTGACGGTAGGATATTGCCTACCTTTAAAAATATTTTTTTTTATATATGTAGTAATCTAAGTGTATCTCAGAATGAGTTGTGGGTTTGTCTACAAATACTCGACAATTCATGTGACTTTGGGTGTTGTCCATAAGCATAAAATGTATATGGCATTTTTCGTATACATACGGTTTAAATAAGGGATTAGCTACCCCTTATTTTTCCTAATCCTTCACGGGATAGCTTTTCAGCTGGTCGACCATTTGTAGGACTAGAATAAAGGACTATACTGGGTTACTCTGTTGGTGTGAATTTGATTATTTTGTTTCTTTGCTTTGTTACCTTCGAGGAAGTGTGTTTTGTTTTGGGCCTATAATCTAGTGTAAAACATTGGGGGTGAATGTGTTGCAGTGTGATGTTGTTCCCCTAGATTACGCACCAAATTGCACACAAGGGAGCAGTTCAAACAGGCCAGGTCAAGAGGGGATGTTAATCATTTGATAATAATAATAATAATTCAGTGTGTTTTTTAAATTTAATTACAGCTGCATAGCTAATGTTATTTTTTGTGTACAAACACTTTTTCATATCTATATTGTAAATAAACTTGATTGTAAAAGTGTTGTATATTTTGGTTTTGTCCATCGTGGGTTATCTGTATTTCTGTACCCTCCTATTGTTCTCTCTTGCCTGACCTACAGCTAGCGAGGTGCCTGAGAGCTGTGACTGCGCCAAGGGCAAACATATTGTGCGTTGTCTCTTCGCGCGAAGTGCAAATGAAAATCAAACAAGCAGACCTCCAGTTGTGGCAGTGTCCTCATTTAATTACACAATGCAGAACAAACCACGCTACACATTCAATTAGCTAAGTAGCTAACTCGCTAACGGTGCTAGAAAAGGCAGTATATCAGGTACATTATTGACTACAATTTCAAACCAATTAACACCGGTGTTGTTAATTTTTCTTAGCTAGACATTTCGTTACTGGGTTTGGGAATCATATAAGCTCCAGGCCCACTATCGTAACGCTTGAAGTAATGCCTTTCTTCTTCGAAAATAGATAAACTTGTAATTTACATTTTTCCTTAGATTTTAAATTATTATTCCCTATCGTAAACCTAAGAGAAATAAGCGTATTTTAGTCAAAAACTCAGCAATCTGTGTGTTCTAGAATTATTTTGGGGTTCTATAGGGTTACTTATTAAACTGAAATAAATAACCTTTACCTTTTTGTTTTATAGACATGCATGTTATTGCACACTCTCTAGAAGACACCTAAATGGATGTGTTATGTTATCTTGCTTCAACAACTGCACTGTTGAATAGTTGAAGGTCACAGTAACATAGATGATTTGATCAACCCCTTGCCTTTGGTGCAGATCATGGCAATGCATGTTATTATAATACCAGGAATGAAAAGAGCTGATGTATTTGGAGAGGCAACATTGCAATTCCCCAAACTGTGGGGGTCTGCAATAATGGCCCTGTGGCAGCGTCTGCACTCAGTCTCCTCTGCACTGCCAGATCCACACAGAAATGCCATTGGAAGTCTCGCACTTATTATCCTCAAATGGTTTTGGAAATGAGACCCCAGCTGTTTTCTCGATTTGTAGCCTTAAAGGAAAATTCCACAAACTATATTTTTGGTATTTGTTTAATTAGTCCCTTGTTGACATAGTCCCAAAAATGTTGACAAGCAACAAAAAAATATGTGGGACTAAGTCAAAAATGGAGTAATTAAACAAAATATAGTTTGTGGAATTTTCCTTTAAGGCAGCTAATTGAACAGATGAAATGCTAAATGCAGAGGCTAAGCACCCTCACCCTTCACTCAGTCATTCAGTTGACCTTGTGTTTTAGGAAAGGAAATTAACTGGAAAATAAATCTGCATGGACATTTCCAAAAGGCAACCGTCATGTTGATGGTGATGGAGGAGAGGACTGGTGTGGTGTCATATTTTTTCATTCAAGGAGATCTCTCGCTTTCTCTCTCTCTCTCTCTCTCTCTCTCTCTCTCTGACACCCATCTCATTGGCTCCACACTAATGAGGCCACTTGAGTATATATTTCAATACCATCGCTGAGTGAGATGCTAAATCGATAGTCATATCCACACGGCCATATTGGATTGACAAGTCCCTCAACCGAGACGGAGACAAACTAACCAGTGCGAAAAAGTGAAATGTTCATTGAACTGAGATAATTATTAATTAGTGCTTGGTCCTATCCTAAGGTTAATATGAAATTATAACCACGGTTCAACCTACTAGCTAATATGGGGTTTTTCTCTGCTCTCCTTGGTAATGATAGGGATTCATGTCATTACCTTGGATAGCGATGGCACTACATATCAAGCATCACTAATTTGGCCTTATGACTCAGTTGATAGCGGTGTGCTTGAAATGCATAAAACACCACAACCCATACTGTATCTATGCAAACCAATGTACATGTCCCTGAGTCATGTTTGACAGGTAGTGAACCAAATGAATAGCATGAGGTACCCTAACCCCCCCCATAATGCATCTGTCCTACACTCTTAGGGAAAAAACAGTGCTACATAGAACTGTAAAGGGTTCTTTGGCTGTCCCCATAGGAGAATAGAGTGTACTATATAGGGAATAGGGTGTACTACGTAGGGAATAGGGTGCACTATATAGGGAATATAGTGCACTATATAGGGAATAGGGTGTCCTACATAGGGAATAGGGTGCACTATACAGGGAATAGGCTGCACTATATACAGAATAGGGTGTACTACGTAGGGAATAGGGTGCACTATATAGGGAATAGGGTGCACTATATAGGGAATAGGGTGTCCTACGTAGGGAATAGGGTGTCCTACGTAGGGAATAGGGTGCACTATATAGGGAATAGGGTGTACTATGTAGGGAATAGGGTGTACTATATAGGGAATAGGGTGTACTACGTAGGGAATAGGGTGCATAATATAGGGAATAGGGTGTACTATATAGGGAATAGGGTGCACTATATAGGGAATAGGGTGTACTATGTAGGGAATAGGGTGTACTATATAGGGAATAGGGTGTCCTACGTAGGGAATAGGGTGCACTATATAGGGAATAGGGTGTACTATGTAGGGAATAGGGTGCACTATATAGGGAATAGGGTGTACTATGTAGGGAATAGGGTGTACTACGTAGGGAATGGGGAGTACTACGTAGGGAATAGGGTGTACTATATAGGGAATAGGGTGTCCTACGTAGGGAATAGGGTGCACTATATAGAGAATAGGGTGCACTATATAGGGAATAGGGTGTACTATATAGGGAATAGGGTGTACTATATAGAGAATAGGGTGCACTATATAGGGAATAGGGTGTACTATATAGGGAATAGGGTGTACTATATAGAGAATAGGGAATAGGGTGTACTATATAGGGAATAGGGTGTACTATATAGAGAATAGGGTGTACTATATAGGGAATAGGGTGCACTATATAGGGAATAGGGTGTACTATATAGGGAATAGGGTGCACTATATAGAGAATAGGGTGCACTATATAGGGAATAGGGTGTACTATATAGAGAATAGGGTGTACTATATAGGGAATAGGGTGCACTATATAGAGAATAGGGTGCACTATATAGGGAATAGGGTGTACTATATAGAGAATAGGGTGCACTATATAGGGAATAGGGTGTACTATGTAGGGAACAGGGTGCACTATGTAGGGAATAGGGTGTACTATATAGGGAATAGGGTGTCCTACGTAGGGAATAGGGTGCACTATATAGAGAATAGGGTGCCACCTGGGACACTCTCAGCCTTCTTTCTCTCTAGGAAAAGGCTAATCTGACCAGATTGCTTTGTCCATGTAGAGAAGGAAAAAGGTCAACTACTGTAAGGCAGGCGTTCGTTCGTTCACGTTGTGCTGAAAATCGTTTGTTAATCAAGAGAAGTGACTGGAAGCTAATGGAGGAGAGATATTAGTCACTTAATGTCACATATACATATTCAGCAGATGCTATTGTGGGTGTAGAAAAATGCTTGTGTTCCGAGCTCCAACAGCACAGTAGTATCTAAGAATTTACAACAATACAGGCAAATCTAAAAGTAAAAAAATGAAATTAAGAAATGTATAAATATTAGGACGTGCAATGTCGGAGAGGCATTGACTAGAATACAGCAGAATAGAATACAGTATATACATATGAGATGAGTAAAGCAGTATGTAAACATTGTTAAAGTGACCAGTGATTCCATGTCTATGTATATAGGGCAGCAGCCTCTAAGGTGCAGGGTTGAGTAATCGGGTGGTAGCCGACTAGTGACAGTGACTAAGTTCAGGGGAGGGTACTGGGTGGAGGCCGGCTAGTGACGGCTATTGGTCTTGCGATAGAAGCTGTTTTTCAGTCTCTCGGTCCCAGTTTTGATGCAGCTGTTCTGACTTCGACTTCTGGACGATAGCGGGGTGAACAGGCCGTGGCAGTTGATTTAATTATTTATTTACTTTTACCTTTATTTAACTAGGCAAGTCAGTTAAGAACAAATTCTTATTTACAATGACGGCCTAGGAACAGTGGGTTAACTGCCTTGTTCCGAGGCAGAACAACAGATGTTTACCTTGTCAGCTTGGCAATTCAATCTACCAACCTTTCGGTTACTGGCCCAACACGCTAATCCACTAGGTTACCTGCCGCCCCTTGATGATCTTTTTGGCCTTCCTGTGAAATCGGGTGCTGTAGATGTCCTCGAGGGTAGGCAGTGTGCCCCCGGTGATGCATTGGGCAGACCTCACCACACCCTCTGGAGAGCACTGCAGTTGCAGTTGATGTACCAGGCGGTGATACAGCCTGACGGGATGCTCTCAGCGGTGCATCTATAAAGGTATTCCTCTTGTCCAAGTGGGATAGGGCAGTGTGCAGTGCGATTGCATCGACAGTGGATCTATTGGGGTGGTATGTAAATTGAAGTGGTTCTAGGGTGTCAGGTAAGTTGGAGGTGATATGATTCTTATCTAGCCTCTCGACAGAAGTGACGACAGAAGTGAGTGCTTCAGGCCGATAGTCATTTAGTTCAGTTACCTTTGCTTTCTTGGGTACAGGAACAATGGTGGACATTTTGAAGCAAGTGGGGACAGCAGACTGGGATAAGGAGAGATTGAATATGTCTGTGAACACTCCAGCCAGGTGGTCTGTGCATGCTCTGAGGACGCGGCTCGGGATGCCGTCTGGGCCGGCAACCTTGCGAGGGTTAAAAACGCTTAAATGTTTTACTCATGTCAGCCACAGAGAACGAGAGCGCACAGTCCTCGGGAGCGTGCCTCGTTGGTGGCACTGTGTTATCCTCAAAGCGGTTTCTGGTTTTCCCTTTGCAATCTGTGATAGTCTGAAGTCCCTGCCACATAAGTCTCGTATGTTGACCCAACTCTGTCGTCATCATCAAGAGATGATTTTGGTACATTGCGTCTTGAGTAAGGCTACGTTGAGTCATTAGCAAGTCAGTTGTTGAACCAAACTCCCACCAGCCACCACAATCACTTAGTCCAGAACACTTAGGTCACGAAGGACTGGACTAAGTCTGGACTAAAACGCATTTTCAATAAAGATGAGCCATTGAGTTTGCTTTGTAGTCCGGGACTAGGCTGAATCTGTGTCCGGGATACTGGCTCCAAGAGTATTACTTATAATATGGGTATTTCATATAGCATTTCCACCACTTTTACAGACACTTTCTGTCTCTAGTTTTTTTTTGGAGAGTTGGTTTCACGAACTCTCAATAACCTTTCATAGAAAATTGCTTTTCAGATGAAAGCATTTGCATAATAATGTTGTTTTGTGTTGTACTGTATTATTAGAAAATGCTCTGTAAATGTTTTATGTCATTTTGTCTATCCTTGATTTGAGGAAAAGGAATACAAATGTACATTGTCCTGTAGAGATAAGAAAAAATGCCAATGTTGACTCCTTTGAAGTACATTCAGTAAAACATTTAATATAAGAAACTGAACCATCTGGTAAATACACAGCATACTTATTTTACATTAATCTATTTGCTTCGTCAGCTCAAGGATATTTCTTCAGAATAAGCTGCTTTTGAAGCAAACTTTTTTACCCTCCTAAATCCCAATTTGTAGACTCAACATGGATGCAGAGAGTTCTTGTGGCTCTTGGTTTCTTAACCACTTGTTATGTGACCAGGAAAGCATGGCTTATCCTCTCTTATCGGAGCTTTCAAAGCACAAGCGTGGTCTTCAGGGGGAAAGACAAGATAAGAAAGAGACTGTGTAAAGCTCACACCAGGCAGGAGGCCCAGAGTGAGATAGACTGTGTAAAGCTCACACCAGGCAGGAGGGCCAGAGTGAGATAGACTGTGTAAAGCTCACACCAGGCAGGAGGAACACAGTGAGATAGACTGTGTAAAGCTCACAACAGGCAGGAGGCCCAGAGTGAGATAGACTGTGTAAAGCTCACACCAGGCAGGAGGCCCAGAGTGAGATAGACTGTGTAAAGCTCACACCAGGCAGGAGGCCCAGAGTGAGATAGACTGTGTAAAGCTCACACCAGGCAGGAGGCCCAGAGTGAGATAGACTGTGTAAAGCTCACACCAGGCAGGAGGCCCAGAGTGAGATAGACTGTGTAAAGCTCACACCAGGCAGGAGGCCCAGAGTGAGATAGACTGTGTAAAGCTCACACCAGGCAGGAGGCCCAGAGTGAGATAGACTGTGTAAAGCTCACACCAGGCAGGAGGAACACAGTGAGATAGAGACTGTGTAAAGCTCACACCAGGCAGGAGGCCCAGAGTGAGATAGAGACTGTGTAAAGCTCACACCAGGCAGGAGGCCCAGAGTGAGATAGAGACTGTGTAAAGCTCACACCAGGCAGGAGGAACAGAGGAGACCCTGTCAAAATGAATAATGAGACATTTTGAAATAACACCTTCTCAGTACTATTGCCTTTAATAAATTACTGTATCGTCATTCCGCTTGGCATAAGTATCACCAATTCATGAGACCTTTTTTAGTGTCAATCAAACACTTAAATGGAAAGTTTAAACAAAACACCTCTGGGCCCTTTATAACACGCCTGTGGCAGTTTTTTTACTACCCAAGACAGTTTTTAGGTCGTTTTTTTTGAGTATTTAGATTTCTGTATGTTTACATCAAAATGCTGAATTTCCTAAATGACCTAAAATCATTTAGAAACTGTGTATTTATTGTTGAAAAATAACTATTAGTGTCTCGGCATTGAATTGCCAAATATATGTGTTGTTTAATGTAAAAAAGTATACAAAACAAAGCTTATACTTTGTCCTAGCACAAAGGTCTTCCATACAATCTAACCCTGTAGATACTCTTCTTTGTGATTGTAAGATGGATAATTACATGAGGCGGGATGAAGCAGTGTCTTAGTATTGGCTTTTAAGAAAGGAAGTCAGAAGAAAGGAAATAAATAAAGAGATGGTAGCTAGCTAGGCTAGAGGTTAGTAATCTCTGAAGTAAAGTAAGGCTAGTTAAACTAGCGGTTAGTAATCTCTGAAGTAAAGTTAGGCTAGTTAAACTAGCGGTTAGTAATCTCTGAAGTAAAGTAAGGCTAGTTAAACTAGCGGTTCGTAATCTCTGAAGTAAAGTAAGGCTAGTTAAGCTAGCGGTTAGTAATCTCTGAAGTAAAGTAAGGCTAGTTAAGCTAGCGGTTAGTAATATCTGAAGTAAAGTAAGGCTAGTTAAGCTAGCGGTTAGTAATCTCTGAAGTAAAGTAAGGCTAGTTAAGCTAGCGGTTAGTAATATCTGAAGTAAAGTAAGGCTAGTTAAGCCAGCGGTTAGTAATATCTGAAGTAAAGTAAGGCTAGTTAAGCTAGCCGTTAGTAATCTCTGAAGTAAAGTAAGGCTAGTTAAGCTAGCGGTTAGTAATATCTGAAGTAAAGTAAGGCTAGTTAAGCTAGCGGTTAGTAATCTCTGAAGAAAAGTAAGGCTAGTTAAGCTAGCGGTTAGTAATATCTGAAGTAAAGTAAGGCTAGTTAAGCTAGCGGTTAGTAATATTTGAAATAAAGTAAGGCTAGTTAAGCTAGCGGTTAGTAATCTCTGAAGTAAAGTAAGGTGAATAACGTTTGAAGTTGAGTAGCTAAGCGACATTGGCCAAAATGAAGTGCAATAATGTTCAGGTCAGATACAAATACACTAGACATTTCCACTCTATTCCTGACCACGACAGAGCTTTCTGTCAGGAATGGTTGCAGGCCATCCTCCATCCTGCTTATGGTGTCGACACAACACCTAGTCATTCACTAGCTGCGGTTGTCTGCAATGGGGACCGGTTGAAACCGGGTTCTGTTCCCACCATCTTTCCAACATGGATGGGAAAACTCCAACCATTCAAGGTGTGTTGCAAACCAGCTAAGTTGCTAACAGCGATAGCTAGTCACAACAAAGTCATTTATAAGGTCATTTGTTTACCATTCCTTGAACTAGTTGTTGGTGTTTTTAGCTTAGCTACTACTGTAACGGTAATGTTATTCTGTCCTACTGACTGTTTTGTTGATTTGACTTTGTGATGCAATTCCTTTTTCATTATGATGTTACTGATACGAAATTGTATATTCTTTACTACTAGGCATCACAGTTTTATGTAGTGCTATTGCTTGCATAGAAATGACTTGGCCCTAGTTAAGATCCATGAGTAGGACACAGCCCTAGCCAGAGCAATTTACATAAATATATGTCTCTGGCCCTCACTGTGTCATGAGTTGTAATGACAACAAACTATCCTAACCTTTACATTATTTACATAAAAACAGTTAGAATATCAGCTCATGCGCTGAATTGACTGACTCTGTTTTTTACCAGCCAAACATCACCAATCACTCTTTCTGTTTCTACCTGCCTGGGAGGGAATTGAAGAAGGAGAGGGGTGGTGGAACAGACATAAGGATAGAACAATGAACCATACCGTCTCGGATTTTATCTTTCTTCAATTTCTCACATCTTCTATCTTTGTATTCTTTTGACATATTTTTCAAAGAGGGAACCCAATGTTCCTCCACTCATGCCTCAACCAATCATTTTTTCAGGAGGATGCAAGGAAAGACTAAACAGGACACATTTCTATGTTTTGTTTTGTTATTCTGTTGCACATCTTTCAGGAGATTCAGAAGCTGTGTGGAGCTTTCCAAGCAGGCCAAGGACTGGGTAGAGAAGAGTATCTGAACAGAAGACATTCCATTTTAGAACCCCATTGGTCCAGCAGGATGTCAATCAATCAACTTTATAACCGATTGGTCCAGCAGGCCTACCCTCGAAAACCAACGGAGATGCATCCCATAACAATGCATCCCATAATATTTTTTACATGGAAATAGCTGTTCTATTATTCAGCCTACAGTAGCATCCATGATGTGGTGTCCAATGTAGGCCTACATTCCATGAGACATCTGAAAAAAAAAACATACAGGGCTTGACATTAACCGGTTTATCCACTTGTCCTTCAAACAAGGAGTTGACTGAACATGTTGTTGTGTTGTTTGATACAAGAAACCACTTAAAAAATAAAATGCATCATTATCCCATACCATTATTACAGAGAATCAGACAAATCATGCTACCCTCTGACTCCTGGCTACTTAGCTTATTCATGCCTCTCTCAAAATGCAACACTGCCCCTTTAAGACATATAAAAAGCTCTTTACCCGACTCGCTTTTCAAAGATGGCTTGAAATGCACATGTTTTGTGCTCTTGTAGGAAGCAATCATTCCCCCTTTTGTTGACTACACATGATCTATAGCTGGGCTAATAACTCATTAAGTAGCGAAGGATATGAACACATGTACAGTACACATGTCCCTACATGTAGCTCTGGCTTTGATCTCAAAACAAGCGCATCTACTGACAACCGCTCATGCTGTAAACATAGTCCAGTTCAAAGTGAATGGCACATATCCATATATGGCAATGGTCCAATTGCATATAGGCCTACCGTGGCTCTGATTGGCTAAGGCGCACCGGTCTGTGTAGAGTACAGGCCCGAGTCAGGCCTGTCAATGAAATAGAATCCTACTCCGATGTGTTCTGCCTACAACAAAATATTTTGCATAGTTAGTTTTGCACGCTAAGTCTTGCATAGTTTGTTTCGGTATGTTGCATTGAAAGTGGCTAATATTACATTGTTTTGATCAGAATTGCCACAGTTAAGGGAAACGTTGATTGTGTTAACTACGGGGGAAAACTCTAGAAAGTTGAATGAAGTTCACTCTCACGCTTCTCTCCAAGGTTGATATTTCTTCTGAGCAGCAGTCCCGCACGTGCACAGCTTAGAGGGAGCAGTGATCACAGCAGCTTAGAGGGAACAGTGATCAAATCAAATCAAATGTATTTATATAGCCCTTCGTACATCAGCTGATATCTCAAAGTGCTGTACAGAAACCCAGCCTAAAACCCCAAACAGCAAGCAATGCAGGTGTAGAAGCACGGTGGCTAGGAAAAACTCCCTAGAAAGGCCAAAACCTAGGAAGAAACCTAGAGAGGAACCAGGCTATGTGGGGTGGCCAGTCCTCTTCTGGCTGTGCCGGGTGGAGATTGTAACAGAACATGGCCAAGATTTTCAAATGTTCATAAATGACCAGCATGGTCAAATAATAATAATCACAGTAGTTGTCGAGGGTGCAACAGCACCTCAGGAGTAAATGTCAGTTGGCTTTTCATAGCCAATCATTGAGAGTATCTCTACTGCTCCTGCTGTCTCTAGAGAGTTGAAAACAGCAGGTCTGGGACAGGGAGCACGCCCGGTGAACAGGTCAGGGTTCCATAGCCGCAGGCAGAACAGTTGAAACTGGAGCAGCAGCACGGCCAGGTGGACTGGGGACAGCAAGGAGTCATCATGCCAGGTAGTCCAGAGGCATGGTCCTAGGGCTCAGGTCCTCTGAGAGAAAGAAAGAGAGAAAGAGAGAATTAGAGAGAGCATTCTTAAGTGATCACAGCAGCTTAGAGGGAACAGTGATTACAGCACAGATTGACGGGTAAACGTCCTGCTTTGAAATTACGTTTTTACTTAAAGCCATCGTTGTCTTGAATGGGAACACTGGCCCGTGCGCCCAGATAGGCGTGTTTTGCACCAGGTGAACTTTTGGAACCGGGCTGCCTCCCAGGTGTGAGCCACAACATGGAGTAATGAGTAGGATTCTGTGGGAAGATCTCAGATGCATCACATCGACTCCTTCCGTCTACTACTCAAAAGACATTGGATGAGAAGCACAGAAATCCTCTAGCTTTTTCATCTACTGTGAATTGAGAAGGAGAGAAGACAAAATATACTTTTGGGATCTTCCCTGTGTTTTATTTTACCCTTTACGATTCTCAAAGCGTAGATACGTATCTATCATCCAACCTGACCCTAATCAAGCCCATGTTGGAGTGAAAACCTACAAGATGGTTGCTCTCCAGGAACATGTTTGTAAATCCCTGGTCTAACTAATGCTGAGTGACTTTGTGAATGGCATAGTAACTGTGTAATTGTTTTCTATTAACATTAAATTGTTTATTTAAAAGAAAGTGAAATACAATGTTATTTATTGAAAATGTTATTCGTATAAGACGCTTCCTGGAGTCCAATGTAGCTGCTGTTGGGGATGTAATTGTTGACACCACAGAGGCTGGGAGTACCTGTCGTTGGCCTTAACCTAGATGTTCTCTCCTCGGCATCCACTCCAGACCAGTCTGTTTTGTCCAGTGAGACAGAAAATAAATACATGACAATGTTTTATACAACAATCAAGACAATAAATAGGCCTATAAAACATCAAATATAACAGGCTCAGGGATCATTAAGCATATTCACATATAAGCCATATCGATGATTGCATAATGCATTTATTTAGGTAAATTATTTAGGTAAATTAGCAGAGACTTATTCAGAGCGACTAAGAGCAGCAGTTAGGAATAATGCACCTTGCTCATGGGCACATAGACAGATATTTCACCTTGCCGGCTTTTTTCGAACCAGCAACATTTCGCTTACTGGCCCAAAACTATAACCAAAATGCTACCTGCCACAATACTATTGACGGGTCTCTTTTGGTGTTGTACTCTTGAAGACTGTTTTTACCAACTCACTGTTCAAAGACTGTTAGGGGTCAAGAGGGGTCAAGAGAGGCTGTTTATCTTCCTCTTGTATGTGGCTTTACAGGCCAATTGGGAGATTTTGGGTAGAAAAGCTAGACCGACACTTAAAAGAAACATGTTCTTCTCTACAACAGTACCACTATTGACTTTGTACTTCTTACAATGTTTTGTAAATATAAAATCTTGTTTTGTAGACCCAGAAAATGAAGCACTTGTCCCATACATTGTATTTCTACGGTGCTCATCCACTCGTTCTAGACACTGTTCACCAAGCCAGAATTTCAGCACTGTCTGACTAGCATGAATGGGACTACAGTAGCCAGTTGCAACATGGGGGTGTAGGCAGGAGACTGGAAAATACAGTTGGAAGGCTGTCATTATGTAGTCTATACAGTTGGAAGGCAGTTGGAAGGCTGTCATTAGGTAGACTATACAGTTGGAAGGTTGTCATTAGGTAGACTATACAGTTGGAAGGCTGTCATTAGGTAGTCTATACAGTTGAAAGGCTGTCATTAGGTAGTCTATACAGTTGGAAGGCTGTCATTAGGTAGTCTATACAGTTGGAAGGCTGTCATTAGGTTGGAAGGTAGTCTATACAGATGGAAGGCTGTCATTAGGTAGACTATACAGTTGGAAGGCTGTCATTAGGTAGTCTATACAGTTGGAAGGCTGTCATAGTCTATACAGTTGGAAGGCTGTCATTTTATACAGATGGAAGGCTGTCATTAGGTAGTCTATACAGTTGGAAGGCTGTCATTAGGTAGTCTATACAGTTGGAAGGCTGTCATTAGATAGTCTATACAGTTGGAAGCTGTCATTAGGTAGTACAGTTAGGCTGTCATTAGGTAGTCTATACAGTTGGAAGGCTGTCATTAGGTAGTCTATACAGTTGGAAGGCTGTCATTAGGTAGACTATCTATGGAACTGTTGGAAGGCAGTTGGAAGGCTGTCATTAGGTAGACTATACAGTTGGAAGGTTGTCATTAGGTAGACTATACAGTTGGAAGGCTGTCATTAGGTAGTCTATACAGTTGAAAGGCTGTCATTAGGTATTCTATACAGTTGGAAGACTGTCATTAGGTAGTCTATGCAGTTGGAAGGCAGTTGGAAGGCTGTCATTAGGGAGACTACACAGATGGAAGGCTGTCATTAGGTAGTCTATACAGTTGGAAGGCTGTCATTAGGTAGTCTATACAGTTGGAAGGCTGTCATTAGGTAGTTTATACAGATGGAAGGCTGTCATTAGGTAGTCTATACAGTTGGAAGGCTGTCATTAGGTAGTCTATACAGATGGAAGGCTGTCATTAGGTAGTCTATACAGATGGAAGGCTGTCATTAGGTAGTTTATACAGATGGAAGGCTGTCATTAGGTAGTCTATACAGATGGAAGGCTGTCATTAGGTAGTTTATACAGATGGAAGGCTGTCATTAGGTAGACTATACAGTTGGAAGGCAGTCATTAGGTAGACTATGTATTTTATTCTTAGAATAATATAAATTCTAAATCTGACATTCTTTACTCTCATCAAATGCTGCCAGGGAGAGAGAACAGAAAATGAACGTCTTCATCTTTCAACCACGCCCACCTCGGAAGATCCAGGTCCGACTCGCGGAGATTATTAATCTATTTTCTGGATTCCAATACAAAAGTAACAAAAAACAGTGATGAGAATGTGCCTACTGAAATAAATTAACTTAAAAATGAGCTACCTCAGTTACATATTACCCTGAAAATCAACTCAAAGTACTGTTGCTCCCTGTATATAGCCATGTTAGTACCTGGTACTCACTGGTTGAAGAAAAGTTCTTGAAAATGACCAATGTGTTACTATTCACTGTATTTCCCAGGCCATTGTTTACACACGAACCGTGATGATCGCATAATGTCAGTCATTCTACAATTAACCCAGAGTCAGTATCAGTGATTCACACCGACCGAGATAGAAAAGATTTATAAAAATGAATATGCATGATGCTTTAACAACATATCTTTTGAGCTATTCATCTACGGCATAAGGGATTTGCGATGCTCCACGAGTAAACCATTTCCAATTATCCCTAAGGTGATAACTATGCAGTGGTAGCATGCTAGTAAATTAGGCAAACATCCAAGTCAACTCTCCAAAGGCAATAGCTAATCACATTTCTTTATTATTTTCAAAAGTCAATGGAGCAGCATGCGTTCCTATAGGTCATGGTGCGTCGTTGCCTCTTGGAAATCATTTGCTTAATACTGTTGTGAGGTAATAATAGGCCTTTATGAACGAACTCCGACTTGTTTTCCCCACCTCAGTGTTTTCCCTTTATACCAGCATCACTCAATGGAGCTACCGTCTCTCCTCAAATGCTAAATGTTGCATTTACATCATGCATACTGTAAAAAATTGACATTAAAGGTTGGCTAAGATTTTTTTTTAAAAATCTTATTCATTCCATGTTCACTAACTTTAGTTATTTCAATTAATGTATTATTCATTAGAGATGAATTTGCACATTGTTGCATCATTAAAATATATGAATAATACAAAAATAAAATTCCTTGAAGAAGAAGTAACGGTCGTGAATGTCTGAAGGCCATTGGTACTACTACTCTCTACCCTGACATAGGGAGTGGAGTGTCTGTCTTCTCTCTACCCTGACATAGGGAGTGGAGTGTCTGTCTTCTCTCTACCCTGACAAAGGGAGTGGAGTGTCTGTCTTCTCTCTACCCTGACATAGGGAGTGGAGTGTCTGTCTTCTCTCTACCCTGACATAGGGAGTGGAGTGTCTGTCTTCTCTCTACCCTGACATAGGGAGTGGAGTGTCTGTCTTCTCTCTACCCTGACATAGGGAGTGGAGTGTCTGTCTTCTCTCTACCCTGACATAGGGAGTGGAGTGTCTGTCTTCTCTCTACCCTGACAAAGGGAGTGGAGTGTCTGTCTTCTCTCTACCCTGACATAGGGAGTGGAGTGTCTGTCTTCTCTCTACCCTGACATAGGGAGTGGAGTGTCTGTCTTCTCTCTACCCTGACAAAGGGAGTGGAGTGTCTGTCTTCTCTCTACCCTGACATAGGGAGTGGAGTGTCTGTCTTCTCTCTACCCTGACAAAGGGAGTGGAGTGTCTGTCTTCTCTCTACCCTGACAAAGGGAGTGGAGTGTCTGTCTTCTCTCTACCCTGACATAGGGAGTGGAGTGTCTGTCTTCTCTCTACCCTGACAAAGGGAGTGGAGTGTCTGTCTTCTCTCTACCCTGACAAAGGGAGTGGAGTGTCTGTCTTCTCTCTACCCTGACATAGGGAGTGGAGTGTCTGTCTTCTCTCTACCCTGACATAGGGAGTGGAGTGTCTGTCTTCTCTATACCCTGACAAAGGGAGTGTCTGTCTTCTCTCTACCCTGACATAGAGAGTGTCTGTCTTCTCTCTACCCTGACATAGGGAGTGTCTGTCTTCCCTCTACCCTGACATAGGGAGTGTCTGTCTTTTCTCTACCCTGACATAGGGAGTGGAGTGTCTGTCTTCTCTCTACCTTGACATAGGGAGTGGAGTGTCTGTCTTCTCTCTACCTTGACATAGGGAGTGGAGTGTCTGTCTTCTCCCTACCCTGATGTAGGGAGTGTCTGTCTTCTCTCTACCCTGACATAAGGAGTGTCTGTCTTCTCCCTACCCTGACATAAGGAGTGTCTGTCTTCTCTCTACCCTGACATAAGGAGTGTCTGTCTTCTCTCTACCCTGACATAAGGAGTGTCTGTCTTCTCTCTACCCTGACATAGGGAGTGTCTGTCTTCTCTCTACCTTGACATAGGGAGTGGAGTGTCTGTCTTCTCTCTACCCTGATGTAGGGAGTGTCTGTCTTCTCCCTACCCTGATGTAGGGAGTGTCTGTCTTCTCTCTACCCTGACATAAGGAGTGTCTGTCTTCTCCCTACCCTGACATAAGGAGTGTCTGTCTTCTCTCTACCCTGACATAAGGAGTGTCTGTCTTCTCTCTACCCTGACATAGGGAGTGTCTGTCTCCTCTCTACCTTGACATAGGGAGTGGAGTGTCTGTCTTCTCTCTACCCTGACATAGGGAGTGTCTGTCTTCTCTCTACCCTGACATAGGGAGTGTCTGTCTTCTCTCTACCTTGACATAGGGAGTGGAGTGTCTGTCTTCTCCCTATCCTGACATAAGGAGTGTCTGTCTTCTCTCTACCTTGACATAAGCAGTGTCTGTCTCTTCATAGTCTCTTTTTAAAAACTCACCCGCTAAGGTGGGTAAAAAATAGAGGAAACGGAGCCCATTCTTTCAAATTGTCAAAGTGAGTTTGTGTCGAGAGAGGGAGAGAAAGAGAAAGAACTTTGGCCAGTATACAGGCTGACAGGAGTGACATTTCTATTCTCCTTTGGCTGACAGAAACCTATTGTTACTGACTATTCTCAGTAGTTAATGTACATCACCCCTGTCAGAAGGACATGCCTGATATTTTCATTTGTCAAAAGTGAGTCATACAAATGTTTGAGCAATCTTTAATTGGCAGGAGCCTTCTGAGTAATCAGAGCTGCTAAACGGACACATTTCACAAACAAAGAATGGCAGTTGGAAGACATTATCATTTAACATTTTTGAATTTTATTAAACAATTAGCTAACATACAGTGCCTTGCAAAAGTAGTCAGCCCCCTTGGCATTTTTCATATTTTATTGCCCTAAAACCTGGAATTAAAAATTATTTTTGGGGGGTTCGTATCATTTGATTTACACAACATGCCTACAACTTTGAAGATGCAAATTATTTTTTATTGAGAAACAAAAAAGAAAAAAGACCCCAAAAAAACTGAAAACATGAGCAGGCATAACTATTCACCCCCCCCCTCCCTCCAAAAGTCAATACTTTGTAGAGCCACCTTTTGCAGCAATTACAGCTGCAAGTCTCTTGGGGTATGTCTCTATAAGCTTGGCACATCTAGCCACTGGAGTTTTTGCCCATTCTTCAAGGCAAAACTGCTCCAGCTCCTTGGATGGGTTCCGCTGGTGTACAGCAATTTTTAAGTCATACCACAGATTCTCAATTGGATTGAGGTCTGGGCTTTGACTAGGCCATTCCAAGACATTTAAATGTGTCCCCTTAAACCACTCGAGTGTTGCTTTAGCAGTATGCTTAGGGTCATTGTCATGCTGGATGGTGAACCTCCATCTCAAATCTCTGGAAGACTGAAACAGGTTCCCTTCAAGAATTTCCCTGTATTTAGCACCATCCATCATTCCATTAATTCTGACCAGTTTCCCAGTCCCTGCCAATGAAAAACATCCCCACAGCATGATGCTGCCACCGCCATGCTTCACTGTGGGGGTGGTTATCTTGGGGTGATGAGAGGTGTTGGGTTTGCACCAGACATAGCGTTTTCCTTGATGGCCAAAAAGCAACATTTTGTCTCATCTGACCAGAGTATCTTCCTACAAAAGTTTGGGGAGCCTCCCACATGCCTTTTGGTGAACACCAAATGTGTTTGCTTATTTCTTTCTTATTTCTGGCTTTTTCTGGCCACTCTTCCATAAAGCCCAGCTCTGTGGAGTGTATGACTTGTGGTCCTATGGACAGATACTCCAATATCCGGTGTGGAGCTTTGCAGCTCCTTCAGGGTTATCTTTGGTCTCTTTGTTGCCTTTCTAATTAATGCCCTCCTTGCCTGGTCCGTGAGTCTTGGTAGGCAGCCCTCTCCTGGCAGGTTTGTTGTGGTGCCATATTCTTTCCATTTTTTTTATAATGGATTTAATGGTGCTCCGTGGGATGTTCAAAGTTTTGGATATTTTTGTACTTCTCCACAACTTTGTCCCTGACCTGTTTGGAGAGCTCCTTGGACTTCATGGTGTTGCTTGCTTGGTGGTGCCCCTTGCTTAGTGGTGTTGCAGACTCTGGGACATTTCAGAACAGTTGAAAGCGGAAGTTTACATACACTTAGGTTGGAGTCATTAAAACCATCATTTTTCAACCACTCCACAAATGTCTTGTTAACAAACTATAGTTTTGGAAAGTCGATTAGGACATCTACTTCGCACACGACGCAAGTCATTTTCCAACAATTGTTTACAGACAGATCATACAGACTGATAATTAATGGAATCACAATTCTAGTCGGTCAGAAGTTTACATACACTAAGTTGACTGTGCCTTTAAACAGCTTGGAAAATTCCAGAACATGATGTCATGGCTTTAGAAGCTTCTGATGGGCTAATTGACATAATTTGAGTCAATTGGAGGGGTACCTGTGGATGTATTTCAAGGCCTACCTTCAAACTCAGTGCCTCTTTGCTTGACATAATGGGAAAATTAAAAGAATTCAGCCAAGACCTCAGAAAACAAAATGTAGACCTCCACAAGTCTGGTTCATCCTTTGGAGCAATTTCCAAATGGCTGACGGTACCACGTTCATCTGTACAAACAATAGTACACAAGTATAAACACCATGGGACCATGCAGCCATCATACCGCTCAGGAAGGAGACGCGTTCAGTCTCCTAGAGATGAACGTACTTTGGTGCGAAAAGTGCAAATTAATCCCAGAACCACAGCAAATGACCTTGTGAAGATGCTGGAGGAAACCGGTACAAAATTATCTCTATCCACATTAAAACGAGTCCTATGTCGACATAACCTGAAAGGCCACTCAGCAAGGAAGAATCCACTGCGCCAAAACCGCCATAAAAAAAAGCCAGACTACGGTTTGCAACTGCACATGGGGACAAAGATTGTACTTTTTGAAGAAATGTCCTCTGGTCTGATGAAACAGAAAAATAATTGTTTGACCATAATGACCATTGTTATGTTTGGAGGAAAAAGGGGGATGCTTGCAAGGTGAAGAACACCATCCCAACCATGAAGCACAGGGGTGGCAGCATCATGTTGTGGGTGTGCTTGGCTGCAGGAGGGACTGGTGCACTCCACAAAATAGATGGCATCATGAGGATGGAAAATGATGTGGATATATTGAAACAACATCTCAAGACATCAGTCAGGAAGTTAAAGCTTGGTTGCAAATGGGTCTTCCAAATAGACAATGACCCCAAGTATACTTCCAAAGTTGTGGCACAATGGCTTAAGGACAACAAAGTCAAGGTATTGGAGTGGCCATCACAAAGCCCAACCTCAATCCTATAGAAAATGTGTGGGCAGAACTGAAAAAGCGTGTGCGAGCAAGGAGGCCTACAAACCTGACTCAGTTACACCAGCTTTGTCAGGAGGAATGGGCCAAAATTCACCCAACTTATTGTGGAAAGCTTGTGGAAGGCTCCCCGAAATGTTTGACCCAAGTTAATCAATTTTTAGGCAATGCTACCAAATATTAATTGGGTGCATGTAAACTTCTGACCCACTGGGAATGTGATGAAACAAACAGAAACTGAAATAAATAATTCTCTCTACTATTCTGACATTTCACATTCTCAAAATAAAAAGGTGATTCTATCTGACCTAAAACAGGAATTTTTACTAGGATTAAATGTCAAGAATTGTGAAAATCTAACTTGAAATGTATTTGGCTAAGGTGTATGTAAACTTCTGACTTCAACTGTATACTGACATCATGTGACAGATCATGTGACACTTAGATTGCACACAGGTGGACTTTATTTAACTAATTAGGTGACTTCTGGAGGTAATTGGTTTCACCAGATCTTATTTAGGGGCTTCATAGCAAAAGGGTGACTTTTCTGTTTCTAATTTTTCTGAATTACATGAGAAACGTATTTATTTTTTTCATTTCACTTCATCAATTTGGACTATTTTGTGTATGTCCATTACATTAAAATACATTTAAATTACAGGTTGTAATGCAACAAAATAGTAAAAATGCCAAGGGGGTGAATACTTTTACAAGACACTGTATTGTATTAAGCATATGTAAACATAGTTTTTCAGAAATATAATCATTAAATCAACTCGACAACCATCCACCACATAACAGGGGAATCTACTCTAAAATATGTGCTTACTTTCTTCAAATTATATGAGTTGAAACCCCTAGCTGGATCATTTTTGTGGAACCACAAAGGTTGATTTGATTTGATTATACATTCAATACTTTCCTATGGAGGTCTGTAACTCTGTACACTACTTTCCTATGGAGGTCTGTAACTCTGTACACTACTTTCCTATGGAGGTCTGTAACTCTGTACACTACTTTCCTATGGAGGTCTGTAACTCTGTACACTACTTTCCTATGGAGGTCTGTAACTCTGTACACTACTTTCCTATGGAGGTCTGTAACTCTGTACACTACTTTCCTATGGAGGTCTGTAACTCTGTACACTACTTTCCTATGGAGGTCTGTAACTCTGTACACTACTTTCCTATGGAGGTCTGTAACTCTGTACACTACTTTCCTATGGAGGTCTGTAACTCTGTACACTACTTTCCTATGGAGGTCTGTAACTCTGTACACTACTTTCCTATGGAGGTCTGTAACTCTGTACACTACTTTCCTATGGAGGTCTGTAACTCTGTACACTACTTTCCTATGGAGGTCTGTAACTCTGTACACTACTTTCCTATGGAGGTCTGTAACTCTGTACACTACTTTCCTATGGAGGTCTGTAACTCTGTACACTACTTTCCTATGGAGGTCTGTAACTCTGTACACTACTTTCCTATGGAGGTCTGTAACTCTGTACACTACTTTCCTATGGAGGTCTGTAACTCTTGTACACTACTTTCCTATGGAGGTCTGTAACTCTGTACACTACTTTCCTATGGAGGTCTGTAACTCTTGTACACTACTTTCCTATGGAGGTCTGTAACTCTGTACACTACTTTCCGATGGAGGTCTGTATGTTAGAGATAGGTAATGGAGAAAAACCTTTATTTAACACATTCATCTTTTAAAGAGATAGATTGCAACAGCACCTTTTGCCACCAGGCATCTTGCTTGAAAGCCGTTTATTATAATGCTACATTTTCACAGATGATTTATTCATCTGGTGACGAGGTGCAAGAAAGCCAACTTGAAGAGAACATAGCTAGTGTACAGTAGGTGTATCTACTTCTCCTTGTGCAGGGTTCAAGACAGGTCTAGGTAACAGGCAGTAATGGCTCTTCTCACCTTATATCCACATCCTCTTGGTTTCCATTGTTGAATCTGTCAACGACTGACAGTCTTTCAGATACTCTGGGAAACAGAATCCTCTAGATATGAGCCCTGTGATCTTCACCGGGAATAAGCTGAAAGCTGTTGCCAATCTGTGAAAAGAAACTTGGTTTCTCCTTGAAAATTAGATTGAGCGCCTTGGTTAAAATACTGTAACTGAACACAATTAACCTATAGAATATATAGACAAGTAATGTGTTTGAGTGAAGGACAGCTGGCATCTGAATCGAATGGCCTGCGCTTGACATGAAGAAGTTGGAAGTACAGTGTGCTTGCTTAATTGCGTTTGTGTCAGCATGTTGGGTAATGAGTAATACCTTTCAGGGACTTTCTCTGCTGTTAGGGACTTACTGTACATTCTCTGCTGTTAGGGACTTACTGTACTTTCTCTGCTGTTAGGGACTTATTGTACATTCTCTGCTGTTAGGGACTTACTGTACTTTCTCTGCTGTTAGGGACTTATTGTACATTCTCTGCTGTTAGGGACTTACTGTACATTCTCTGCTGTTAGGGACTTACTGTAATTTCTCTGCTGTTAGGGACTTGTTGTACATTCTCTGCTGTTAGGGACTTACTGTAATTTCTCTGCTGTTAGGGACTTACTGTACATTCTCTGCTGTTAGGGACTTACTGTAATTTCTCTGCTGTTAGGGACTTATTGTACATTCTCTGCTGTTAGGGACTTACTGTAATTTCTCTGCTGTTAGGGACTTACTGTAATTTCTCTGCAGTTAGGGACTTACTGTACATTCTCTGCTGTTAGGGACTTACTTTAAGTTCTCTGCTGTTAGGTACTTACTGTAATTTCTCTGCTGTTAGGGACTTACTGTACATTCTCTGCTGTTAGGGACTTACTGTAATTTCTCTGCTGTTAGGGACTTGTTGTACATTCTCTGCTGTTAGCGACTTACTGTAATTTCTCTGCTGTTAGGGACTTACTGTAATTTCTCTGCAGTTAGGGACTTACTGTACCTTCTCTGCTGTTAGGGACTTACTGTAATGTATCTGCAGTTAGGGACTTACTGTACCTTCTCTGCTGTTAGGGATTTAATGTAATTTCTCTGCTGTTAGGGACTTACAATAGGATGGTGGGTAGGGTAGTGGTGTGGTAGGATGGTGGGCTTGGTAGAGGAGAGGTAGGATGTTGGGCAGGGCAGGGTAGGGATAGAGGAGTGGTAGGATGGTGGCAGGGTAGAGGAGTGGTAGGATGGTGGGCAGGGTAGAGGAGTGGTAGGATGGTGGGCAGGGTAGGGCAGAGGAGTGGTAGGATGGTGGGCAGGGTAGAGGAGAGGTAGGATGGTGGGCAGGGTAGGGATAGAGGAGTGGTAGGATGGTGGGCAGGGTAGAGGAGAGGTAGGATGGTGGGCAGGGTAGAGGAGTGGTAGGATGGTGGGCAGGGTAGAGGAGTGGTAGGATGGTGGGCAGGGTAGGGATGGAAGAGAGGTAGGATGGTGGGCAGGGTAGGGATAGAAGAGGGGTAGGATGGTGGGCAGGGTAGAGGAGAGGTAGGATGGTGGGCAGGGTAGAGGTAGAGGAGTGGTAGGATGGAGGGCAGGGTAGAGGTAGAGGAGGGGTAGGATGGAGGGCAGGGTAGGGATAGAGGAGGGGTAGGATGGTGGGCAGGGTAGGGGTAGAGGAGTGGTAGGATGGAGGGCAGGGTAGGGATAGAGGAGTGGTAGGATGGTGGGCAGGGTAGAGGAGAGGTAGGATGGTGGGCAGGGTAGAGGAGTGGTAGGATGGTGGGCAGGGTAGAGGAGTGGTAGGAAGGTGGGCAGGGTAGTGGTAGAGGAGTGGTAGGTGGTAGGATGGTGGGCAGGGTAGAGAAGAGGTAGGATGGTGGGTGGGGTAGGGATAGAGGAGTGGTAGGATGGTGGGTGGGGTAGGGATAGAGGAGTGGTAGGATGGTGGGCAGGGTAGTGGTAGAGGAGTGTTAGGTGGTAGGATGGTGGGTGGGGTAGAAGAGAGGTAGGATGGTGGGTGGGGTAGGGATAGAGGAGTGGTAGGATGGTGGGTGGGGTAGGGATAGAGGAGGGTAGGATGGTGGGCAGGGTAGAGGAGAAGTAGGATGGTGGGCAGGGTAGAGGTAGAAGAGTGGTAGGATGGAGGGCAGGGTAGGGTAGAGGTATAGGTGGGGTAGGATGGAGGGCAGGGTAGAGGTAGAGGAGGGGTAGGATGGAGGGCAGGGTAGAGGAGAGGTAGGATGGTGGGCAGGGTAGAGGAGAGGTAGGATGGTGGGCAGGGTAGAGGGGAGGTAGGACGGTGGGCAGGGTAGAGGACAGGTAGGATGGTGGGCAGGGTAGAGGAGAGGTAGGAAGGTGGGCAGGGTAGAGGAGAGGTAGGATGGTGGGCAGGGTAGAGGAGAGGTAGGATGGTGGGCAGGGTAGAGGGGAGGTAGGATGGTGGGCAGGGTAGAGGACAGGTATGATGGTGCGCAGGGTAGAGGAGAGGTCGGAAGGTGGGCAGGGTAGAGGAGAGGTAGGATGGTGGGTGGGGTAGGGATAGAGGAGTGGTAGGATGATGGGCAGGGTAGTGGTAGAGGAGTGGTAGGAAGGTGGGCAGGGTAGTGGTAGAGGAGTGGTAGGTGGTAGGATGTTGGGCGGGGTAGAAGAGAGGTAGGATGGTGGGTGAGGTAGGGATAGAGGAGAGGTAGGATGGTGGGTGGGGTAGGGATAGAGTAGTGGTAGGATGGAGGGCAGGGTAGAGGTAGAGGAGGGGTAGGATGGAGGGCAGGGTAGAGGAGAGGTAGGATGGTGGGCAGGGTGGAGGAGAGGTAGGATGGTGGGCAGCGTAGAGGGGAGGTAGGATGGTGGGCAGGGTAGAGGAGAGGTAGGATGGTGGGCAGGGTAGAGGAGAGGAGTGGTAGGTGGTAGGATGTTGGGCGGGGTAGAGAAGAGGTAGGATGGTGGGTGGGGTAGGGGTAGAGGAGAGGTAGGATGGTGGGTGGGGTAGGGATAGATGAGGGGTAGGATGGTGGGCAGGGTAGAGGAGAGGTAGGATGGTGGGCAGGGTAGAGGTAGACGAGTGGTAGCATGGAGGGCAGGGTAGAGGTAGAGGAGGGGTAGGATGGAGGGCAGGGTAGAGGAGAGGTAGGATGGTGGGCAGGGTAGAGGAGAGGTAGGATGGTGGGCAGCGTAGAGGGGAGGTAGGATGGTGGGCAGGGTAGAGGACAGGTATGATGGTGGGCAGGGTAGAGGAGAGGTAGGATGGTGGACAGGGCAGAGGAGAGGTAGCATGGTGGGCAGGGTAGAGGAGAGGTAGGATGGTGGGCAGGGTAGAGGGGAGGTAGGACGGTGGGCAGGGTAGAGGACAGGTATGATGGTGGGCAGGGTAGAGGAGAGGTAGGAAGGTGGGCAGGGTAGAGGAGAGGTAGGATGGTGGGCAGGGTAGAGGAGAGGTAGGATGGTGGGCAGGGTAGAGGGGAGGTAGGATGGTGGGCAGGGTAGAGGACAGGTATGATGGTGTGCAGGGTAGAGGAGAGGTCGGAAGGTGGGCAGGGTAGAGGAGAGGTAGGATGGTGGGTGGGGTAGGGATAGAGGAGTGGTAGGATGGTGGGCAGGGTAGTGGTAGAGGAGTGGTAGGAAGGTGGGCAGGGTAGTGGTAGAGGAGTGGTAGGTGGTAGGATGTTGGGCGGGGTAGAAGAGAGGTAGGATGGTGGGTGGGGTAGGGATAGAGGAGAGGTAGGATGGTGGGTGGGGTAGGGATAGAGGAGTGGTAGGATGGAGGGCAGGGTAGAGGTAGAGGAGGGGTAGGATGGAGGGCAGGGTAGAGGAGAGGTAGGATGGTGGGCAGGGTGGAGGAGAGGTAGGATGGTGGGCAGCGTAGAGGGGAGGTAGGATGGTGGGCAGGGTAGAGGACAGGTATGATGGTGGGCAGGGTAGAGGAGAGGTAGGATGGTGGGCAGGGTAGAGGAGAGGAGTGGTAGGTGGTAGGATGTTGGGCGGGGTAGAAGAGAGGTAGGATGGTGGGTGGGGTAGGGATAGAGGAGAGGTAGGATGGTGGGTGGGGTAGGGATAGATGAGGGGTAGGATGGTGGGCAGGGTAGAGGAGAGGTAGGATGGTGGGCAGGGTAGAGGTAGACGAGTGGTAGCATGGAGGGCAGGGTAGAGGTAGAGGAGGGGTAGGATGGAGGGCAGGGTAGAGGAGAGGTAGGATGGTGGGCAGGGTAGAGGAGAGGTAGGATGGTGGGCAGCGTAGAGGGGATTTAGGATGGTGGGCAGGGTAGAGGACAGGTATGATGGTGGGCAGGGTAGAGGAGAGGTAGGATGGTGGACAGGGTAGAGGAGAGGTAGGATGGTGGGCAGGGTAGAGGAGAGGTAGGATGTTGGGCAGGGTAGAGGAGAGGTAGGATGTGGGTGGGGTAGAGATAGAGGAGAGGTAGGATGGTGGGCAGGGTAGGGGTAGAGGAGTGGTAGGATGGAGGGCAGGGTAGGGGTAGAGGAGTGGTAGGATGGAGGGCAGGGTAGGGTAGGGGTAGAGGAGTGGTAGGATGGAGGGCAGGGTAGGGTAGGGGTAGAGGAGTGGTAGGATGGTGGGCAGGGTAGGGATAGAGGAGTGGTAGGATGGAGGGCAGGGTAGGATAGAGGATTGGTAGGATGGTGGGCAGGGTAGGGGTAGAGTGGGTAAGGGTAGAGAGTATAAGGGAAGAGGGGGTAGGGGTAGAGAGTGTATGGGGTAGAGAGGGTTAGAGAAGAGGGGTAGAGGTAGAGAGTGTAGGGGTAGAGAGGGTAGGGGCAGAGGGGATAGGGGTAGAGAGGATAAGGGTAGAGGGGGTAAGGGTAGAGGGGTAGGCGTAGAGAGGGTTAGGGAAGAGGGGGTAGGGGTAGAGAGTGTAGGGGTAGAGAGGGTAGGGGTAGAGAGGATAAGGGTAGAGAGGGTAGGGGTAGAGAGGGTTAGAGAAGAGGGGGTAGGGGTAGACAGTGTAGGGTAGAGGGGTAGGGGTAGAGAGGATAAGGGTAGAGGGGGTAAGGGTAGAGGGGGTAGGGGTAGAGAGGGTTAGGGAAGAGGGGTAGGGGTAGAGAGTGTAGGGGTAGAGAGGGTTAGAGAAGAGAGTGTAGGGGTAGAGAGGGTAGGGGTATAGAGGATAAGGGTAGAGAGGAAAAGGGTAGAGGGGGTAAGGGTAGAGAGGGTTAGGGTAGAGAGGGTTAGGGAAGAGAGGGTTAGGGAAGAGGGGATAGGGATACATGGGGTAGGGGTAGAGAGGGTTAGGGAGGAGAGGGTTAGGGGAGAGAGGGTTAGGATAGAGGGGTTAGGAAAGAGAGTGTTAGGGAAGAGAGGGTAGGGTAGAGAAGGTTAGTGAGGAGAGGGTAGGGGGGAACGAATGAGTGGTTTTACTGCAGATCTAAGAAGATTAGGTCTGGGCATTTGATTACCCTCCATGTTCTGAGGTATCATTTCCATGCTTTTATAGAGACAGATGTGCATCCCAAATTACACTATATTCCCTATATGGTGCACTACATTTGATGAGAACCCTGTACTTGGGCTTGGTGTAAGTTAGGGCATTGGAAAAAAAATCTATGGAGGATTTAGACGAGACTGAATTAAGCAAATCTAACTCAAATCAGAACGGTATATCCTAGCTCTGAAGTTGAGCCATTCGGGACTGCTGGACTGCACCCCTTATGCGAATTGCCAATTATGCCTTCACTATAGTCAACTTGGGACATTTATAACCAATTTATATTCTATATACATTTTGCTTATGAATTATTGTTTTATTATTCATGAAGACATTCATGTGACCAGTACCCCATCTGTTTGTGGTCGGCTTGCTGGGATTGTACCTAATGTACTATTTTGGAGCAAAACGTTTTGTTGGTTAGGCCTAAATGATGAATATTCAGAGTTCGCAATATCGAAGAGAAGCCATGCTGCTTCTTATCTGAATGTGTCTATCATTGGCATAGAAAGGGGACATCAAAAATAAAGAGGGATTTTCATTGAGAAAATCACAATCGTTTATATTCTGGAAAATATTCCATGCAATTTACATGCAGGATTTCCTCTCTTCCCCCCCGAGCTAAGTCAAATAATGCACTGGGCTGCCAGCGAGAAGTGCTGGTTGAGAGAATTAATAGAGTCGCACTGTTGTCAGTCGTGTTGCATTTCCAATGACCGTTCTGCCTGTGAGGAAAGCAGGGTCTAATTCAATGTGATCGACGGTGAAGAAAGCGAATATGTTCACAGAGACAAAAGGAGATCAAATTATATACAAGCCAAAGTGGCCAAAGCGATTTTATTTAGATTAATCTGGAAAATACAGGAGTGTCCTAGGTCCAGCTGGGGATTTGCCTTACACAGATAGACAAAGGGGAAGGTTAGATTAATCTGGAAAATACAGGAGTGTCCTAGGTCCAGCTGGGGATTTGCCTTACACAGATAGACAAAGGGGAAGGTTAGATTGATCTGGAAAATACAGGAGTGTCCTAGGTCCAGCTGGGGATTTGCCTTACACAGATAGACAAAGGGGAAGGTTAGATTGATCTGGAAAATACAGGAGTGTCCTAGGTCCAGTTGGGGATTTGCCTTACACAGATAGACAAAGGGAAGGTTAGATTAATCTGGAAAATACAGGAGTGTCCTAGGTCCAGTTGGGGATTTACCTTACACAGATAGACAAAGGGGAAGGTTAGATTAATCTGGAAAATACAGGAGTGTCCTAGGTCCAGCTGGGGATTTGCCTTACACAGAAGGTTAGATTGTACGTTGTGTTTTAATTCATTTTTATTTTCCTATTGTAAAGAGGCAGACCTTGACCTTGTGTTTGTCTGATCCCGCTGTGGCCGTCACCTAATCTGTGATCAGACGCAGACAGGATGCATCCCAAATGGATCCCTATATTATAGTGCACTACTTTTGACCAAAACCCTATGGGAGCCCCATGGGCCCTGGTCAAATGAAGGGCACTATGTAGGGAACAGGGTGGTATTTTGGGAAACAATCCCAGTAAAAAAAAAAAGCCTTACATCTCAACTGCCAAATTAGATGTCAGCCAACTTCCTGAACACGCCCCTTGTCTCCGTGTAAACGCTACAGGGGGACCACTGTCTCAGGAATCATGGGTAATAAAAAAATGAATCATAGATGAGATGTTAGAGAGGATACTAGCAGGCAGAGAGACCTGGTGCATTAAACAGGAACAGAAATAGTACGTGTCCTCCTGTGATGATACTAGATATTAGTCTCCTATCCAATACAACAGCACACAGTCAGGAAACAGGGGTGAAGATAATTAACGCTTGTCTATTTAACCATTAGGTACGACAGAAGGTGACTCTCACTCTACCTGTGAATGGCAAAGAGCTAGGCAAGATGAGAGAAGCTTTCTGAATTGTGGGCAGACGGATGAACATTTTTTATTTTTTTTCCCCCTTATTTATGGCACTAAGCAGCCTAAATCATCTTAGCAGACATTCATGCCTGTGGGCATCCTAGAGCAAAACGTGTTCGTGGGTAACGACATTCATCTTCCTCTGACGAGGAGTATGACAGATTCGACCAATGTGCAGCGTGGTAAGTGTTCGTCATTTTCAATGAAAAGACAGTGAACACGAAAAAACAAAATAACAAAGTGAAACAACGAAACGAAAGAGAAACAGTTCTGTCTGGTGAAGACACAGAGACAGAAAACAATCACCCACAACTAAAATGGGGGAAACAGGCTACCTAAGTATGATTCTCAATCAAAGACAACGAACGACACCTGCCTCTGATTGAGAACCATACCAGGCCAAACACAACCTCAAACAGTCACACTCCAAACTCCACTATGGCCAAGACCAAAGAGATTTCAAAGGACACCCTGGTGTCCAATGCTGGTACCATCAGAAAATATACTGTTGTTGGAGTGGGTATTTACAGTGTTCTAATGAAGTATGTTGTTGGAGTGGGTATTTACAGTGTTCTAATGAAGTATGTTGTTGGAGTGGGTATTTACAGTGTTCTAATGAAGTATGTTGTTGGAGTGGGTATTTACAGTGATCTAATGAAGTATGTTGTTGGAGTGGGTATTTACAGTGTTCTAATGAAGTATGTTGTTGGAGTGGGTATTTACAGTGTTCTAATGAAGTATGTTGTTGGAGTGGGTATTTACAGTGTTCTAATGAAGTATGTTGTTGGAGTGGGTATTTACAGTGTTCTAATGAAGTATGCTGTTGGAGTGGGTATTTACAGTGTTTTAATGAAGTATGCTGTTGGAGTGGGTATTTACAGTGTTCTAATGAAGTATGTTGTTGGAGTGGGTATTTACCCTGTTCTGATAGTGTTCTAATGAAGTATGTTGTTGGAGTGGGTATTTACAGTGTTCTAATGAAGTATGCTGTTGGAGTGGGTATTTACAGTGTTCTAATGAAGTATGCTGTTGGAGTGGGTATTTACAGTGTTCTAATGAAGTATGCTGTTGGAGTGGGTATTTACAGTGTTCTAATGAAGTATGCTGTTGGAGTGGGTATTTACAGTGTTCTAATGAAGTATGTTGTTGGAGTGGGTATACAGTGTTCTGATAGTGTTCTAATGAAGTATGTTGTTGGAGTGGGTATTTACAGTGTTCTGATAGTGTTCTAATGAAGTATGCTGTTGGAGTGGGTATTTACAGTGTTCTAATGAAGTATGTTGTTGGAGTGGGTATTTACAGTGTTCTAATGAAGTATGTTGTTGGAGTGGGTATTTACAGTGTTCTAATGAAGTATGCTGTTGGGGTGGGTATTTACAGTGTTCTGATAGTGTTCTAATGAAGTATGTTGTTGGAGTGGGTATTTACAGTGTTCTGATAGTGTTCTAATGAAGTATGCTGTTGGAGTGGGTATTTACAGTGTTCTAATGAAGTATGCTGTTGGAGTGGGTATTTACAGTGTTCTAATGAAGTATGTTGTTGGAGTGGTTATTTACAGTGTTCTAATGAAGTATGTTGTTGGAGTGGGTATTTACAGTGTTCTAATGAAGTATGTTGTTGGAGTGGGTATTTACAGTGATCTAATGAAGTATGTTGTTGGAGTGGGTATTTACAGTGTTCTAATGAAGTATGTTGTTGGAGTGGGTATTTACAGTGTTCTAATGAAGTATGTTGTTGGAGTGGGTATTTACAGTGTTCTAATGAAGTATGTTGTTGGAGTGGGTATTTACAGTGTTCTAATGAAGTATGCTGTTGGAGTGGGTATTTACAGTGTTCTAATGAAGTATGCTGTTGGAGTGGGTATTTACAGTGTTCTAATGAAGTATGTTGTTGGAGTGGGTATTTACCCTGTTCTGATAGTGTTCTAATGAAGTATGTTGTTGGAGTGGGTATTTACAGTGTTCTAATGAAGTATGCTGTTGGAGTGGGTATTTACAGTGTTCTAATGAAGTATGCTGTTGGAGTGGGTATTTACAGTGTTCTAATGAAGTATGCTGTTGGAGTGGGTATTTACAGTGTTCTAATGAAGTATGTTGTTGGAGTGGGTATTTACAGTGTTCTGATGAGGTATGTTGTTGGAGTGGGTATTTACAGTGTTCTGATAGTGTTCTAATGAAGTATGTTGTTGGAGTGGGTATTTACAGTGTTCTGATAGTGTTCTAATGAAGTATGCTGTTGGAGTGGGTATTTACAGTGTTCTAATGAAGTATGTTGTTGGAGTGCGTATTTACAGTGTTCTAATGAAGTATGTTGTTGGAGTGGGTATTTACAGTGTTCTAATGAAGTATGCTGTTGGGGTGGGTATTTACAGTGTTCTGATAGTGTTCTAATGAAGTATGTTGTTGGAGTGGGTATTTACAGTGTTCTGATAGTGTTCTAATGAAGTATGCTGTTGGAGTGGGTATTTACAGTGTTCTAATGAAGTATGCTGTTGGAGTGGGTATTTACAGTGTTCTAATGAAGTATGTTGTTGGAGTGGGTATTTACAGTGTTCTAATGAAGTATGTTGTTGGAGTGGGTATTTACAGTGTTCTAATGAAGTATGTTGTTGGAGTGGGTATTTACAGTGATCTAATGAAGTATGTTGTTGGAGTGGGTATTTACAGTGTTCTAATGAAGTATGTTGTTGGAGTGGGTATTTACAGTGTTCTAATGAAGTATGTTGTTGGAGTGGGTATTTACAGTGTTCTAATGAAGTATGTTGTTGGAGTGGGTATTTACAGTGTTCTAATGAAGTATGCTGTTGGAGTGGGTATTTACAGTGTTTTAATGAAGTATGCTGTTGGAGTGGGTATTTACAGTGTTCTAATGAAGTATGTTGTTGGAGTGGGTATTTACCCTGTTCTGATAGTGTTCTAATGAAGTATGTTGTTGGAGTGGGTATTTACAGTGTTCTAATGAAGTATGCTGTTGGAGTGGGTATTTACAGTGTTCTAATGAAGTATGCTGTTGGAGTGGGTATTTACAGTGTTCTAATGAAGTATGCTGTTGGAGTGGGTATTTACAGTGTTCTAATGAAGTATGCTGTTGGAGTGGGTATTTACAGTGTTCTAATGAAGTATGTTGTTGGAGTGGGTATTTACAGTGTTCTGATAGTGTTCTAATGAAGTATGTTGTTGGAGTGGGTATTTACAGTGTTCTGATAGTGTTCTAATGAAGTATGCTGTTGGAGTGGGTATTTACAGTGTTCTAATGAAGTATGTTGTTGGAGTGGGTATTTACAGTGTTCTAATGAAGTATGTTGTTGGAGTGGGTATTTACAGTGTTCTAATGAAGTGTATTTACAGTGTTCTGATAGTGTTCTAATGAAGTATGCTGTTGGAGTGGGTATTTACAGTGTTCTAATGAAGTATGCTGTTGGAGTGGGTATTTACAGTGTTCTAATGAAGTATGTTGTTGGAGTGGGTATTTACAGTGTTCTAATGAAGTATGCTGTTGGAGTACAGGGTATTTACAGTGTTCTAATGAAGTATGTTGTTGGAGTGGGTATTTACAGTGTTCTAATGAAGTATGTTGTTGGAGTGGGTATTTACAGTTTTCTGATAGTGTTCTAATGAAGTATGTTGTTGGAGTGGGTATTTACAGTGTTCTAATGAAGTATGCTGTTGGAGTGGGTATTTACAGTGTTCTAATGAAGTATGCTGTTGGAGTGCGTATTTACAGTGTTCTAATGAAGTATGTTGTTGGAGTGGGTATTTACAGTGTTCTAATGAAGTATGCTGTTGGAGTGGGTATTTACAGTGTTCTAATGAAGTATGTTGTTGGAGTGGGTATTTACAGTGTTCTAATGGAGTATGTTGTTGGAGTGGGTATTTACCCTGTTCTGGTAGTGTTCTAATGAAGTATGTTGTTGGAGTGGGTATTTACAGTGTTCTAATGAAGTATGCAGTTGGATTGGGTATTTACAGTGTTCTGATAGTGTTCTAATGAAGTATGTTGTTGGAGTGGGTATTTACAGTGTTCTAATGAAGTATGTTGTTGGAGTGGGTATTTACAGTGTTCTAATGAAGTATGTTGTTGGAGTGGGTATTTACAGTGTTCTAATGAAGTATGCTGTTGGAGTGGGTATTTACAGTGTTCTAATGAAGTATGTTGTTGGAGTGGGTATTTACAGTGTTCTGATGAAGTATGTTGATGGAGTGCGTATTTACAGTGTTCTAATGAAGTATGTTGTTGGAGTGGGTATTTACAGTGTTCTAATGAAGTATGCAGTTGGATTGGGTATTTACAGTGTTCTGATAGTGTTCTAATGAAGTATGTTGTTGGAGTGGGTATTTACAGTGTTCTAATGAAGTATGTTGTTGGAGTGGGTATTTACAGTGTTCTGATGAGGTATGTTGTTGGAGTGGGTATTTACAGTGTTCTTGAAGTATGTTTTGGAGTGGGTATTTACAGTGTTCTAATGAAGTATGCTGTTGGAGTGGGTATTTACAGTGTTCTAATGAAGTATGCTGTTGGAGTGGGTATTTACAGTGTTCTAATGAAGTATGCTGTTGGAGTGGGTATTTACAGTGTTCTAATGAAGTATGTTGTTGGAGTGGGTATTTACCCTGTTCTGATAGTGTTCTAATGAAGTATGTTGTTGGAGTGGGTATTTACAGTGTTCTAATGAAGTATGTTGTTGGAGTGGGTATTTACAGTGTTCTAATGAAGTATGCTGTTGGAGTGGGTATTTACAGTGTTCTGATAGTGTTCTAATGAAGTATGTTGTTGGAGTGGGTATTTACAGTGTTCTGATAGTGTTCTAATGAAGTATGCTGTTGGAGTGGGTATTTACAGTGTTCTAATGAAGTATGCTGTTGGAGTGGGTATTTACAGTGTTCTAATGAAGTATGTTGTTGGAGTGGGTATTTACAGTGTTCTAATGAAGTATGTTGTTGGAGTGGGTATTTACAGTGTTCTAATGAAGTATGTTGTTGGAGTGCGTATTTACAGTGTTCTAATGAAGTATGTTGTTGGAGTGGGTATTTACAGTGTTCTAATGAAGTATGTTGTTGGAGTGGGTATTTACAGTGTTCTAATGAAGTATGTTGTTGGAGTGGGTATTTACAGTGTTCTAATGAAGTATGTTGTTGGAGTGGGTATTTACCCTGTTCTGATAGTGTTCTAATGAAGTATGTTGTTGGAGTGGGTATTTACAGTGTTCTAATGAAGTATGTTGTTGGAGTGGGTATTTACAGTGTTCTAATGAAGTATGCTGTTGGAGTGGGTATTTACAGTGTTCTAATGAAGTATGTTGTTGGAGTGGGTATTTACAGTGTTCTAATGAAGTATGTTGTTGGAGTGGGTATTTACAGTGTTCTGATAGTGTTCTAATGAAGTATGTTGTTGGAGTGGGTATTTACAGTGTTCTGATAGTGTTCTAATGAAGTATGCTGTTGGAGTGGGTATTTACAGTGTTCTAATGAAGTATGTTGTTGGAGTGGGTATTTACAGTGTTCTAATGAAGTATGTTGTTGGAGTGGGTATTTACAGTGTTCTAATGAAGTATGCTGTTGGAGTGGGTATTTACAGTGTTCTGACAGTGTTCTAATGAAGTATGCTGTTGGAGTGGGTATTTACAGTGTTCTAATGAAGTATGTTGTTGGAGTGGGTATTTACAGTGTTCTAATGAAGTATGTTGTTGGAGTGGGTATTTACAGTGTTCTAATGAAGTATGCTGTTGGAGTGGGTATTTACAGTGTTCTAATGAAGTATGTTGTTGGAGTGGGTATTTACAGTGTTCTAATGAAGTATGTTGTTGGAGTGGGTATTTACAGTTTTCTGATAGTGTTCTAATGAAGTATGTTGTTGGAGTGCGTATTTACAGTGTTCTAATGAAGTATGCAGTTGGAGTGGGTATTTACAGTGTTCTAATGAAGTATGCTGTTGGAGTGGGTATTTACAGTGTTCTAATGAAGTATGCTGTTGGAGTGGGTATTTACAGTGTTCTAATGAAGTATGCTGTTGGAGTGGGTATTTACAGTGTTCTAATGAAGTATGTTGTTGGAGTGGGTATTTACAGTGTTCTAATGAAGTAAGTTGTTGGAGTGGGTATTTACCCTGTTCTGATAGTGTTCTAATGAAGTATGTTGTTGGAGTGGGTATTTACAGTGTTCTAATGAAGTATGCTGTTGGATTGGGTATTTACAGTGTTCTGATAGTGTTCTAATGAAGTATGTTGTTGGAGTGGGTATTTACAGTGTTCTAATGAAGTATGCTGTTGGAGTGGGTATTTACAGTGTTCTAATGAAGTATGTTGTTGGGTGGGAATTTACAGTGTTCTGATGAAGTATGTTGTTGGAGTGGGTATTTACAGTGTTCTAATGAAGTATGTTGTTGGAGTGGGTATTTACAGTGTTCTGATGAAGTATGTTGTTGGAGTGGTATTTACAGTGTTCTAATGAAGTATGTTGTTGGAGTGGGTATTTACAGTGTTCTAATGAAGTATGCAGTTGGATTGGGTATTTACAGTGTTCTGATAGTGTTCTAATGAAGTATGTTGTTGGAGTGGGTATTTACAGTGTTCTAATGAAGTATGTTGTTGGAGTGGGTATTTACAGTGTTCTGATGAGGTATGTTGTTGGAGTGGGTATTTACAGTGTTATGATAGTGTTCTAATGAAGTATGTTGTTGGAGTGGGTATTTACAGTGTTCTAATAAAGTATGTTGTTGGAGTGGGTATTTACAGTGTTCTAATGAAGTATGCTGTTGGAGTGGGTATTTACAGTGTTCTAATGAAGTATGTTGTTGGAGTGGGTATTTACAGTGTTCTGATGAAGTATGTTGTTGGAGTGGGTATTTACAGTGTTCTGATAGTGTTCTAATGAAGTATGCTGTTGGAGTGGGTATTTACAGTGTTCTAATGAAGTATGTTGTTGGAGTGGGTATTTACAGTGTTCTAATGAAGTATGTTGTTGGAGTGGGTATTTACAGTGTTCTAATGAAGTATGTTGTTGGAGTGGGTATTTACAGTGTTCTAATGAAGTATGCTGTTGGAGTGGGTATTTACAGTGTTCTAATGAAGTATGTTGTTGGAGTGCGTATTTACAGTGTTCTAATGAAGTATGCAGTTGGAGTGGGTATTTACAGTGTTCTAATGAAGTATGCTGTTGGAGTGGGTATTTACAGTGTTCTAATGAAGTATGCTGTTGGAGTGGGTATTTACAGTGTTCTAATGAAGTATGCTGTTGGAGTGGGTATTTACAGTGTTCTAATGAAGTATGTTGTTGGAGTGGGTATTTACAGTGTTCTAATGAAGTATGTTGTTGGAGTGGGTATTTACAGTGTTCTAATGAAGTATGTTGTTGGAGTGTGTATTTACAGTGTTCTAATGAAGTATGCTGTTGGAATGGGTATTTACAGTGTTCTAATGAAGTATGTTGTTGGAGTGGGTATTTACAGTGTTCTGATGAGGTATGTTGTTGGAGTGGGTATTTACAGTGTTCTGATAGTGTTCTAATGAAGTATGCTGTTGGAGTGGGTATTTACAGTGTTCTAATGAAGTATGTTGTTGGAGTGCGTATTTACAGTGTTCTAATGAAGTATGCTGTTGGAGTGGGTATTTACAGTGTTCTAATGAAGTATGTTGTTGGAGTGGGTATTTACAGTGTTCTAATGAAGTATGCTGTTGGAGTGGGTATTTACAGTGTTCTGATAGTGTTCTAATGAAGTATGCTGTTGGAGTTGGTATTTACAGTGTTCTAATGAAGTATGTTGTTGGAGTGGGTATTTACAGTGTTCTAATGAAGTATGTTGTTGGAGTGCGTATTTACAGTGTTCTAATGAAGTATGCTGTTGGAGTGGGTATTTACAGTGTTCTAATGAAGTATGTTGTTGGAGTGGGTATTTACAGTGTTCTGATAGTGTTCTAATGAAGTATGCTGTTGGAGTGGGTATTTACAGTGTTCTAATGAACTATGTTGTTGGAGTGCGTATTTACAGTGTTCTAATGAAGTATGTTGTTGGAGTGGTATTTACAGTGTTCTAATGAAGTATGTTGTTGGAGTGGGTATTTGCAGTGTTCTGATAGTGTTCTAATGAAGTATGCTGTTGGAGTGGGTATTTACAGTGTTCTAATAAAGTATGTTGTTGGAGTGGGTATTTACAGTGTTCTAATGAAGTATGCTGTTGGAGTGGGTATTTACAGTGTTCTAATGAAGTATGTTGTTGCAGTGGGTATTTACAGTGTTATGATAGTGTTCTAATGAAGTATGTTGTTGAGTGGGTATTTACAGTGTTCTAATGAAGTATGTTGTTGGAGTGGGTATTTACAGTGTTCTGATAGTGTTCTAATGAAGTATGCTGTTGGAGTGGGTATTTACAGTGTTCTAATGAAGTATGTTGTTGGAGTGCGTATTTACAGTGTTCTAATGAAGTATGTTGTTGGAGTGGGTATTTACAGTGTTCTAATGAAGTATGTTGTTGGAGTGCGTATTTACAGTGTTCTAATGAAGTATGCAGTTGGAGTGGGTATTTACAGTGTTCTAATGAAGTATGCTGTTGGAGTGGGTATTTACCCTGTTCTGATAGTGTTCTAATGAAGTATGCTGTTGGAGTGGGTATTTACAGTGTTCTAATGAAGTATGTTGTTGGAGTGCGTATTTACAGTGTTCTAATGAAGTATGTTGTTGGAGTGGTATTTACAGTGTTCTAATGAAGTATGTTGTTGGAGTGGGTATTTGCAGTGTTCTGATAGTGTTCTAATGAAGTATGCTGTTGGAGTGGGTATTTACAGTGTTCTAATAAAGTATGTTGTTGGAGTGGGTATTTACAGTGTTCTAATGAAGTATGCTGTTGGAGTGGGTATTTACAGTGTTCTAATGAAGTATGTTGTTGCAGTGGGTATTTACAGTGTTTGATAGTGTTCTAATGAAGTATGTTGTTGAGTGGGTATTTACAGTGTTCTAATGAAGTATGTTGTTGGAGTGGGTATTTGCAGTGTTCTGATAGTGTTCTAATGAAGTATGTTGTTGGAGTGGGTATTTACAGTGTTCTGATAGTGTTCTAATGAAGTATGTTGTTGGAGTGGGTATTTACAGTGTTCTAATGAAGTATGCTGTTGGAGTGCGTATTTACAGTGTTCTAATGAAGTATGTTGTTGGAGTGGGTATTTACAGTGTTCTGATAGTGTTCTAATGAAGTATGTTGTTGGAGTGGGTATTTACAGTGTTCTAATGAAGTATGCTGTTGGAGTGGTATTTACAGTGTTCTAATGAAGTATGTTGTTGGAGTGGGTATTTACAGTGTTCTAATGAAGTATGTTGTTGGAGTGGGTATTTACAGTGTTCTGATTGTGTTCTAATGAAGTATGTTGTTGGAGTGGGTATTTACAGTGTTCTAATGAAGTATGCTGTTGGGGTGGGTATTTACAGTGTTCTAATGAAGTATGTTGTTGGAGTGGGTATTTACAGTGTTCTGATGAATTATGTTGTTGGAGTGGGTATTTACAGTGTTATGATAGTGTTCTAATGAAGTATGTTGTTGGAGTGGGTATTTGCAGTGTTCTGATAGTGTTCTAATGAAGTATGTTGTTGGAGTGGGTATTTACAGTGTTCTAATGAAGTATGTTGTTGGAGTGGGTATTTACAGTGTTCTGATAGTGTTCTAATGAAAAAGTATGTTGTTGGAGTGGGTATTTACAGTGTTCTAATGAAGTATGTTGTTGGAGTGGGTATTTGCAGTGTTCTGATAGTGTTCTAATGAAGTATGCTGTTGGAGTGGGTATTTACAGTGTTTTAATGAAGTATGCTGTTGGAGTGGGTATTTACAGTGTTCTAATGAAGTATGTTGTTGGAGTGGGTATTTACAGTGTTCTGATGAAGTATGTTGTTGGAGTGGGTATTTACAGTGTTCTGATAGTGTTCTAATGAAGTATGTTGTTGGAATGGGTATTTACAGTGTTCTAATGAAGTATGTTGTTGGAGTGGGTATTTACAGTGTTCTGATAGTGTTCTAATGAAGTATGTTGTTGGAGTGGGTATTTACAGTGTTCTAATGAAGTATGCTGTTGGAGTGGGTATTTACAGTGTTCTAATGAAGTATGTTGTTGGAGTGGGTATTTACAGTGTTCTGATGAAGTATGTTGTTGGAGTGGGTATTTACAGTGTTATGATAGTGTTCTAATGAAGTATGTTGTTGGAGTGGGTATTTGCAGTGTTCTGATAGTGTTCTAATGAAGTATGTTGTTGGAGTGGGTATTTACAGTGTTCTAATGAAGTATGTTGTTGGAGTGGGTATTTACAGTGTTATGATAGTGTTCTAATGAAGTATGTTGTTGGAGTGGGTATTTACAGTGTTCTAATGAAGTATGTTGTTGGAGTGGGTATTTGCAGTGTTCTGATAGTGTTCTAATGAAGTATGCTGTTGGAGTGGGTATTTACAGTGTTTTAATGAAGTATGCTGTTGGAGTGGGTATTTACAGTGTTCTAATGAAGTATGTTGTTGGAGTGGGTATTTACAGTGTTCTGATGAAGTATGTTGTTGGAGTGGGTATTTACAGTGTTCTGATAGTGTTCTAATGAAGTATGTTGTTGGAATGGGTATTTACAGTGTTCTAATGAAGTATGTTGTTGGAGTGGGTATTTACAGTGTTCTGATAGTGTTCTAATGAAGTATGTTGTTGGAGTGGGTATTTACAGTGTTCTAATGAAGTATGCTTTTGGAGTGGGTATTTACAGTGTTCTAATGAAGTATGTTGTTGGAGTGGATATTTACAGTGTTCTGATGAAGTATGTTGTTGGAGTGGGTATTTACAGTGTTATGATAGTGTTCTAATGAAGTATGTTGTTGCAGTGGGTATTTACAGTGTTCTAATGAAGTATGTTGTTGGAGTGGGTATTTGCAGTGTTCTGATAGTGTTCTAATGAAGTATGCTGTTGGAGTGGGTATTTACAGTGTTCTAATGAAGTATGCTGTTGGAGTTGGTATTTACAGTGTTCTAATGAAGTATGTTGTTGGAGTGGGTATTTACAGTGTTCTAATGAAGTATGTTGTTGGAGTGCGTATTTACAGTGTTCTAATGAAGTATGCTGTTGGAGTGGGTATTTACAGTGTTCTAATGAAGTATGTTGTTGGAGTGGGTATTTACAGTGTTCTGATGAGGTATGTTGTTGGAGTGGGTATTTACAGTGTTCTGATAGTGTTCTAATGAAGTATGTTGTTGGAGTGGGTATTTACAGTGTTCTAATGAAGTATGTTGTTGGAGTGGTATTTACAGTGTTCTAATGAAGTATGTTGTTGGAGTGGGTATTTACAGTGTTCTAATGAAGTATGTTGTTTGGGTATTTACAGTGTTCTAATGAAGTATGTTTGTATTTACAGTGTTCTAATGAAGTATGCTGTTGGAGTGGGTATTTACCCTGTTCTGATAGTGTTCTAATGAAGTATGTTGTTGGAGTGGGTATTTACAGTGTTCTAATGAAGTATGTTGTTGGAGTGGGTATTTACAGTGTTCTAATGAAGTATGCTGTTGGAGTGGGTATTTACAGTGTTCTAATGAAGTATGTTGTTGGAGTGGGTATTTACAGTGTTATGATAGTGTTCTAATGAAGTATGTTGTTGGAGTGGGTATTTACAGTGTTCTAATGAAGTATGTTGTTGGAGTGGGTATTTGCAGTGTTCTGATAGTGTTCTAATGAAGTATGCTGTTGGAGTGGGTATTTACAGTGTTCTAATAAAGTATGTTGTTGGAGTGGGTATTTACAGTGTTCTAATGAAGTATGCTGTTGGAGTGGGTATTTACAGTGTTCTAATGAAGTATGTTGTTGGAGTGGGTATTTACAGTGTTCTGATGAGGTATGTTGTTGGAGTGGGTATTTACAGTGTTCTGATAGTGTTCTAATGAAGTATGTTGTTGGAGTGGGTATTTACAGTGTTCTGATAGTGTTCTAATGAAGTATGTTGTTGGAGTGGGTATTTACAGTGTTCTGATGAGGTATGTTGTTGGAGTGGGTATTTACAGTGTTCTGATAGTGTTCTAATGAAGTATGTTGTTGGAGTGGGTATTTACAGTGTTCTAATGAAGTATGTTGTTGGAGTGGGTATTTGCAGTGTTCTGATAGTGTTCTAATGAAGTATGCTGTTGGAGTGGGTATTTACAGTGTTTTAATGAAGTATGCTGTTGGAGTGGGTATTTACAGTGTTCTAATGAAGTATGTTGTTGGAGTGGGTATTTACAGTGTTCTGATGAAGTATGTTGTTGGAGTGGGTATTTACAGTGTTCTGATAGTGTTCTAATGAAGTATGTTGTTGGAGTGGGTATTTACAGTGTTCTAATGAAGTATGTTGTTGGAGTGGGTATTTACAGTGTTCTGATTGTGTTCTAATGAAGTATGTTGTTGGAGTGGGTATTTACAGTGTTCTAATGAAGTATGTTGTTGGAGTGGGTATTTACAGTGTTCTAATGAAGTATGCTGTTGGAGTGGGTATTTACAGTGTTCTAATGAAGTATGTTGTTGGAGTGGGTATTTACAGTGTTATGATAGTGTTCTAATGAAGTATGTTGTTGGAGTGGGTATTTGCAGTGTTCTGATAGTGTTCTAATGAAGTATGTTGTTGGAGTGGGTATTTACAGTGTTCTGATGAGGTATGTTGTTGGAGTGGGTATTTACAGTGTTCTGATAGTGTTCTAATGAAGTATGTTGTTGGAGTGGGTATTTACAGTGTTCTAATGAAGTATGTTGTTGGAGTGGGTATTTGCAGTGTTCTGATAGTGTTCTAATGAAGTATGCTGTTGGAGTGGGTATTTACAGTGTTTTAATGAAGTATGTTGTTGGAGTGGGTATTTACAGTGTTCTAATGAAGTATGTTGTTGGAGTGGGTATTTACAGTGTTCTGATGAAGTATGTTGTTGGAGTGGGTATTTAAGTGTTCTGATAGTGTTCTAATGAAGTATGTTGTTGGAGTGGGTATTTACAGTGTTCTAATGAAGTATGTTGTTGGAGTGGGTATTTACAGTGTTCTGATAGTGTTCTAATGAAGTATGTTGTTGGAGTGGGTATTTACAGTGTTCTAATGAAGTATGTTGTTGGAGTGGGTATTTACAGTGTTCTAATGAAGTATGCTGTTGGAGTGGGTATTTACAGTGTTCTAATGAAGTATGTTGTTGGAGTGGGTATTTACAGTGTTCTGATGAAGTATGTTGTTGGAGTGGGTATTTACAGTGTTCTGATAGTGTTCTAATGAAGTATGTTGTTGGAGTGGGTATTTACAGTGTTCTGATAGTGTTCTAATGAAGTATGTTGTTGGAGTGGGTATTTACAGTGTTCTAATGAAGTATGCTGTTGGAGTGCGTATTTACAGTGTTCTAATGAAGTATGTTGTTGGAGTGGGTATTTACAGTGTTCTAATGAAGTATGTTGTTGGAGTGGGTATTTACAGTGTTCTGAGTGTTCTAATGAAGTATGTTGTTGGAGTGGGTATTTACAGTGTTCTAATGAAGTATGTTGTTGGAGTGGGTATTTACAGTGTTCTAATGAAGTATGCTGTTGGAGTGGGTATTTACAGTGTTCTAATGAAGTATGTTTTTGGAGTGGGTATTTACAGTGTTTGATAGTGTTCTAATGAAGTATGTTGTTGGAGTGGGTATTTACAGTGTTCTAATGAAGTATGTTGTTGGAGTGGGTATTTTGTTCAGTGTTCTAATGAAGTATGTTGTTGGAGTGGGTATTTACAGTGTTCTAATGAAGTATGTTGTTGGAGTGGGTATTTACAGTGTTCTAATGAAGTATGTTGTTGGAGTGGGTATTTACAGTGTTCTAATGAAGTATGTTGTTGGAGTGTATTTACAGTGTTCTGATGAAGTATGTTGTTGGAGTGGGTATTTACAGTGTTCTAATGAAGTATGTTGTTGGAGTGGGTATTTGCAGTGTTCTGATAGTGTTCTAATGAAGTATGCTGTTGGAGTGGGTATTTACAGTGTTTTAATGAAGTATGCTGTTGGAGTGGGTATTTACAGTGTTCTAATGAAGTATGTTGTTGGAGTAGGTATTTACAGTGTTCTGATGAAGTATGTTGTTGGAGTGGGTATTTACAGTGTTCTGATAGTGTTCTAATGAAGTATGTTGTTGGAGTGCGTATTTACAGTGTTCTAATAAAGTATGTTGTTGGAGTGGGTATTTACAGTGTTCTAATGAAGTATGCTGTTGGAGTGGGTATTTACAGTGTTCTAATGAAGTATGCTGTTGGAGTGGGTATTTACAGTGTTCTGATAGTGTTCTAATGAAGTATGCTGTTGGAGTGGTTATTTACAGTGTTCTAATAAAGTATGTTGTTGGAGTGGTTATTTACAGTGTTCTAATGAAGTATGTTGTTGGAGTGGGTATTTACAGTGTTCTAATGAAGTATGCTGTTGGAGTGGGTATTTACAGTGTTCTAATGAAGTATGCTGTTGGAGTGGGTATTTACAGTGTTCTAATGAAGTATGCTGTTGGAGTGGGTATTTACAGTGTTCTAATGAAGTATGTTGTTGGAGTGGGTATTTACAGTGTTCTAATGAAGTATGTTGTTGGAGTGGGTATTTACAGTGTTCTAATGAAGTATGTTGTTGGAGTGGGTATTTGCAGTGTTCTAATGAAGTATGTTGTTGGAGTGGGTATTTACAGTGTTCTAATGAAGTATGCTGTTGGAGTGGGTATTTACAGTGTTCTAATGAAGTATGTTGTTGGAGTGGGTATTTACAGTGTTCTAATGAAGTATGTTGTTGGAGTGGGTATTTACAGTGTTCTGATAGTGTTCTAATGAAGTATGTTGTTGGAGTGGGTATTTACAGTGTTCTAATGAAGTATGCTGTTGGAGTGGGTATTTACAGTGTTCTAATGAAGTATGTTGTTGGAGTGGGTATTTACAGTGTTCTGATGAAGTATGTTGTTGGAGTGGGTATTTACAGTGTTATGATACTGTTCTAATGAAGTATGTTGTTGGAGTGGGTATTTACAGTGTTCTAATGAAGTATGTTGTTGGAGTGGGTATTTGCAGTGTTCTGATAGTGTTCTAATGAAGTATGCTGTTGGAGTGGGTATTTACAGTGTTTTAATGAAGTATGCTGTTGGAGTGGGTATTTACAGTGTTCTAATGAAGTATGTTGTTGGAGTGGGTATTTACAGTGTTCTAATGAAGTATGTTGTTGGAGTGGGTATTTACAGTGTTCTAATGAAGTATGCTGTTGGAGTGGGTATTTACAGTGTTATAATGAAGTATGCTGTTGGAGTGGTTATTTACAGTGTTCTAATAAAGTATGTTGTTGGAGTGGGTATTTACAGTGTTCTAATGAAGTATGTTGTTGGAGTGGGTATTTAAAGTGTTCTGATAGTGTTCTAATGAAGTATGTTGTTGGAGTGGGTATTTACAGTGTTCTAATGAAGTATGCTGTTGGAGTGGTTATTTACAGTGTTCTAATGAAGTATGTTGTTGGAGTGGGTATTTACAGTGTTCTAATGAAGTATGCTGTTGGAGTGGGTATTTACAGTGTTCTAATGAAGTATGCTGTTGGAGTGGGTATTTACAGTGTTCTAATGAAGTATGCTGTTGGATGCTGTTGGGTATTTACAGTGTTCTAATGAAGTATGTTGTTGGAGTAGGTATTTGCAGTGTTCTGATAGTGTTCTAATGAAGTATGCTGTTGGAGTGGGTATTTACAGTGTTTTAATGAAGTATGCTGTTGGAGTGGGTATTTACAGTGTTCTAATGACGTATGTTGTTGGAGTGGGTATTTACAGTGTTCTGATGAAGTATGTTGTTGGAGTGGGTATTTACAGTGTTCTGATAGTGTTCTAATGAAGTATGTTGTTGGAGTGGGTATTTACAGTGTTCTAATGAAGTATGCTGTTGGAGTGGGTATTTACAGTGTTCTAATGAAGTATGCTGTTGGAGTGGGTATTTACAGTGTTCTAATGAAGTATGTTGTTGGAGTGGGTATTTACAGTGTTCTGATGAAGTATGTTGTTGGAGTGGGTATTTGCAGTGTTCTGATAGTGTTCTAATGAAGTATGCTGTTGGAGTGGGTATTTACAGTGTTATGATAGTGTTCTAATGAAGTATGTTGTTGGAGTGGGTATTTACAGTGTTCTGATAGTGTTCTAATGAAGTATGCTGTTGGAGTGGGTATTTACAGTGTTTTAATGAAGTATGCTGTTGGAGTGGGTATTTACAGTGTTCTAATGAAGTATGTTGTTGGAGTGGGTATTTACAGTGTTCTAATGAAGTATGTTGTTGGAGTGGGTATTTACAGTGTTTTAATGAAGTATGCTGTTGGAGTGGGTATTTACAGTGTTCTGATGAAGTATGCTGTTGGAGTGGGTATTTACAGTGTTCTGAAGAAGTATGCTGTTGGAGTGGGTATTTACAGTGTTCTAATGAAGTATGTTGTTGGAGTGGGTATTTACAGTGTTCTAATGAAGTATGTTGTTGGAGTGGGTATTTGCAGTGTTCTGATAGTGTTCTAATGAAGTATGCTGTTGGAGTGGGTATTTACAGTGTTTTAATGAAGTATGCTGTTGGAGTGGGTATTTACAGTGTTCTGATGAAGTATGTTGTTGGAGTGGGTATTTACAGTGTTCTGATAGTGTTCTAATGAAGTATGTTGTTGGAGTGGGTATTTACAGTGTTCTAATGAAGTATGCTGTTGGAGTGGGTATTTACAGTGTTATGATAGTGTTCTAATGAAGTATGTTGTTGGAGTGGGTATTTACAGTGTTCTGATAGTGTTCTAATGAAGTATGCTGTTGGAGTGGGTATTTACAGTGTTTTAATGAAGTATGCTGTTGGAGTGGGTATTTACAGTGTTCTAATGAAGTATGTTGTTGGAGTGAGTATTTACAGTGTTCTAATGAAGTATGTTGTTGGAGTGGGTATTTACAGTGTTTTAATGAAGTATGCTGTTGGAGTGGGTATTTACAGTGTTCTGATGAAGTATGCTGTTGGAGTGGGTATTTACAGTGTTCTGAAGAAGTATGCTGTTGGAGTGGGTATTTACAGTGTTCTAATGAAGTATGTTGTTGGAGTGGGTATTTACAGTGTTCTGATGAAGTATGTTGTTGGAGTGGGTATTTACAGTGTTCTGATGAAGTATGCTGTTGGAGTGGGTATTTACAGTGTTCTGAAGAAGTATGCTGTTGGAGTGGGTATTTACAGTGTTCTGATGAAGTATGCTGTTGGAGTGGGTATTTACAGTGTTCTGATAGTGTTCTAATGAAGTATGTTGTTGGAGTGGGTATTTACAGTGTTCTAATGAAGTATGCTGTTGGAGTGGGTATTTACAGTGTTCTAATGAAGCATGTTGTTGGAGTGGGTATTTACAGTGTTCTAATGAAGTATGCTGTTGGAGTGGGTATTTACAGTGTTCTAATGAAGCATGTTGTTGGAGTGGGTATTTACAGTGTTCTAATGAAGTATGCTGTTGGAGTGGGTATTTACAGTGTTCTAATGAAGCATGTTGTTGGAGTGCGTATTTACAGTGTTCTGATGAAGTATGTTGTTGGAGTGGGTATTTACAGTGTTCTAATAAAGTATGCTGAGGTAGCTATTTGTGCAAAAGGCTATGATAGATACCTTCTCCTACCACTTGGCTGTACACACTGTTGGCTATTTCTTGTTACACGGTGACCTTCGATGTAAGTGGTAAGCTTGGCTTCATTATAATGTTACTAAGCTACAGCTCTGCGATAATGGCACTAAAGTCAGTCCATTTTGTTTGTGAGAAATACATTACGGGAACTCTCTCAGATTAGAATAAGGAGAAAGAATAAACAAATTGGAGGACGTTTAAACTATATATACTGTCACGCCCTGGTCTTAGTATTTTGTGTTTTCTTTATTATTTCGGTCAGGCCAGGGGGTGACATGGGTTTATTATGTGGTGTGTTTAGTATTGGGGTTTTTCGTAGGAATTGGGATTGTGGCTTAGTGGGGTTTTCTAGCATAGTCTATGGCTGTCTGAATTGGTTCTCAATTAGAGGCAGGTGATTATCGTTGTCTCTGATTGGGAACCATATTTAGGCAGCCATATTCTTTGAGTGTTTCGTGGCTGATTGTTCCTGTCTCTGTGTTTGTTGTCACCAGATAGGCTGTATAGGTTTTCACGTTCCGTTTGTTGTTTTTGTATTGTTCGCTTTTCATCATTATTAAAATATGTATGTAAATTACCACGCTGCATTTTGGTCCGACTCTCCTTCGACGGAAGAAAACCGTAACATATACAGTAAAAAATATATATATTCAGAACATTATTCAGTCTTTGGCAGGCGGTGTAGATTAAAGTCTGTGTTTTCGCAAAAGGCATCTGTTAGAACCACGGGAAACGAATAAACAGATTCATGAAAACAATGCACCATCTTCTGAATACTCAAAACAGCTGCATGCCCCAGTCTTGGTTTAGTGACACTTGATTTATTTTTGTACACTTAAATCCTCACATCACTACTGAGACTTTTTGCTGTGCTCTCCTGGAAAGTGATATCAAAACATGAACATAATAATAATAATAATAATAAAATAATAATCACATCCTCATAGCCAGAGCTTTTTCTCAATTAAATACATTATTTTCAGCACACTTCATTTTTAAATCACACATTCACACCAACATTCCAATATTTTGAAGTGTTGACAGTTTACAGAAGGGACAGATACAAACACAACGTGTGTAATTGAGCTGTGTGTAATTGAGTTGAGTGTAATTGAGTTGAGTGTAATTGAGTTGAGTGTAATTGAGTTGTGTGTAATTGAGTTGTGTGTAATTGAGTTGAGTGTAATTGAGCTGAGTGTATTTGAGTTGAGTGTAATTGAGTTGAGTGTAATTGAGTTGTGTGTAATTGAGTTGAGTGTAATTGCGTGTAATTGAGTTGTGTGTAATTGAGTTGTGTGTAATTGCGTGTAATTGATTTGAGTGTAATTGATTTGAGTGTAATTGAGTTGAGTGTAATTGAGTTGAGTGTAATTGAGTTGTGTGTAATTGAGTTGTGGGTAATTGAGCTGAGTGTAATTGAGTTGAGCCTTCTGTTGTACAACAGTTGACAGTATTTGTGTGTCTACCTTTAATCACAATGGCCACTCCTGACGTTGGCTGTATTCAAATCAAATGTAATTTGTCACAAGTGTAGACTTTACCGTGAAATTAAAAGCCCTTAACCAACAGTACAGTTCAAGAAGACGAAAAATAAAATATGTACGAAGTAGGATCTAATAAAATGTAATAATAAAAGTAACACAATAAGAATAACAATAATGAGGTTATATACAGGGTGTTACGGTACAGAGTCAATGTGGAGGCTATATACAGGGTGTTACGGTACAGAGTCAATGTGGAGGCTATATACAGGGTGTTATTGTGACAATACAGAGGCGGATGCAAGATGCGAAAAAGAGAGAGAAAGAGAGAGAGAGAAGGAGGCAGTGGATTCATGAACCGTGACAGTTATGGTACAGAGTCAATGTGGAGGCTATATACAGGGGGTACCGGTACTGAGTCAGTGTGGAGTCTATATACAGGGTGTTATGGTACAGAGTCAATGTGGAGGCTATAGACAGGGTGTTACGGTACAGAGTCAATGTGGAGGCTATATACAGGGTGTTACGGTAAAGAGTCAATGTGGAGGCTATATACAGGGGGCACCGGTACCGAGTCAGTGTGGAGGCTATATACAGGGGGCACCGGTACTGAGTCAGTGGGGAGGCTATATACAGGGGGCACCGGTACTGAGTCAGTGGGGAGGCTATATACAGGGTGTTACGGTACCGAGTCAGCATGCAGGGGTACAGGCTAGTTGAGGTAATCTGCACCTGTAGGAGGCGAAATGACTATGCATATGTAATAAAACAAATAGCGAGTGTATTGTCACCATAATCTCCCTCCCTCCACCACCATCCTGCCATGTGGTGTGTATTGCCAGGCTGGTGCAAGGAAACAACACAAACCCTTTGGGGTCGGGACACCTCCCAGATCTGAAGGGATGGGAGCGAGCGGCTTGTTCCTTCAGATAAAAAAAAAACCCCTCTGAGATCAGTCTCATGGATGCACAGCCAATCAGCAGAGCAAAAGCCTTTGAAAACCAAGCCAATGTCCGTGATGTGCCCAGCCAACGATTATGCGGTCGGTCAGTCAGTGATACCAAAAGGCAAACCTGAAACATCAAGGAACTCGGAGTCTTGCAAACCCATCAGTTCTACAACTCTAATTAAACTTATACAAGTAGCCCACTGAAGCCTTGCCAATGGGGCGAAGAGTGCCCTCTCTTTGGTGATTAACGAGGTGAAACACTCAACACATTCCGTTAGGAAATACAATATATCAAGAATTGCTCTCTATATACCACTCAACACGTTCCTATGGGGAATGCATCTATCAAGATTGGATCCATAGATACCAATCTTCAAGAGTACTTTGCCTTCAAGAGACTATGCCAATTGATTAGTGTTTTGTTTGATAGTTGATTAGATGACCAGGCTCGTTGCTGCACACATCCGTGTATGTCCCCTTGATATAATGCGCGGTGCATCAACAGATCAAGCTCAGCGAGTTGCACCACATCGTAAATCACTTTATTAGACGGATATTTCCTACTATCACAATATAACACACTATGACATTTATATAAAGCAGCCATTTAACGCCGCTGGGGCTCTGCCTGTGGAGCTGAACTGTTTCCTTTGAACCTTCTACTCATACTGCAGGGGGGGGGGTGTTATGCAAAGCAGAATCAGCTAGTTTGTCAGCTAAGTGTGTAAAATTACTAGAAATAACTTTTATCTTTTTCTTTTTTTTTAATGGAGACTTAAATTGACAAGGTGTATTTGACTTCACAACGACAACCAAATATACAAATGTAGCTTTCTGGAATCAACCAGAAGAAGAAGAAAAAAAAGCACGAGTTGTTACAGTACGTGTCTGTTTATCAAAGTCAGCTGGCTAACTTAATAATCCTGTTCTCTGGAACACCACACTGCTGTTGGCTGCATCGACTCTAATGTGTAGGGTCTGTTTCCAGCTGACCACTAACCTGCCTGCAAGACATCCACTGAAACAGCTGCTCATACCTGATTACAATTTGTCATCTCTTTTGTACCATCAATATCACATCTCAAAAATAGTATTTATTGAATTGAATAAATACATGGGCAAGTTCATGTTTACATCTATTACCATCTGTGTCAATCGGTTATATTATCATTGTTTTATTCAGTTTCGATATGTAACTGAAATCCATATACTTGGAACCTAACAGCAGTCAGTGAGAACAAGGTGTTCAGTGAGCGTCAAGGCAAACCCCCCCCCCTCTTCACCTCTCTAAATACCTACGGACAGGTCCTCTCTAAAGACCTACTGACAGGCCCTCTCTAAAGACCTACTGACAGGTCCTCTCTAAATACCTACTGACAGGTCCTCTCTAAAGACCTACTGACAGGCCCTCTCTAAAGACCTACTGACAGGTCCTCTCTAAAGACCTACTGACAGGTCCTCTCTAAAGACCTACTGACAGGTCCTCTCTAAAGACCTACTGACAGGTCCTCTCTAAAGACCTACTGACAGGTCCTCTCTAAAGACCTACTGACAGGTCCTCTCTAAAGACCTACTGACAGGTCCTCTCTAAAGACCTACTGACAGGCCCTCTCTAAAGACCTACTGACAGGCCCTCTCTAAAGACCTACTGACAGGCCCTCTCTAAAGACCTACTGACAGGTCCTCTCTAAAGACCTACTGACAGGCCCTCTCTAAAGACCTACTGACAGGCCCTCTCTAAATACCTACTGACCAGGTCCTCTCTAAAGACCTACTGACAGGCCCTCTCTGAAGACCCACTGACAGGTCCTCTCTAAAGACCTACTGACAGGTCCTCTCTAAATACCTACTGACAGGTCCTCTCTAAAGACCTACTGACAGGCCCTCTCTAAAGACCCACTGACAGGTCCTCTCTAAAGACCTACTGACAGGTCCTCTCTAAATACCTACTGACAGGTCCTCTCTAAAGACCTACTGACAGGTAGACCTACTGACAGCTTCCCTCTAAAGACCCACTGACAGGGCCTCTCTCCACCTATCCAAAGACCTACTGACAGGGCCTCTCTCCACATATCCAAAGACCTACTGACAGGGCCTCTCTCCACCTATCCAAAGACCTATTGACAGGGCCTCTCTCCACCTATCCACAGACCTATTGACAGGGCCTCTCTCCACCTATCTAAAGACCTATTGACAGGGCCTCTCTCCACCTATCCAAAGACCTATTGACAGGGCCTCTCTCCACCTATCTAAAGACCTAATGACAGGGCCTCTCTCCACCTATTCAAAGACCTAATGACAGGGCCTCTCTCCACCTATCCAAAGACCTAATGACAGGGCCTCTCCAAAGACCTAATGACAGGGCCTCTCTCCACCTATCCAAAGACCTAATGACAGGGCCTCTCTCCACCTATCCAAAGGCCTAATGACAGGGCCTCTCCAAAGACCTAATGACAGGGCCTCTCCAAAGACCTAATGACAGGGCCTCTCTCCACCTCTCTAAAGCCCTACTGACAGGGTCTTGGCAGGGTTCATGGTTTCTCCTCATTCACGCTGTGCAATGAAATATCAATCAAATACTTCTCCGCTCCGTTGGGCTAATTTCAGGTCCTTGAATTACTTTTTGTTCAGCTCCATTATTATTATTTATTTATTTACACGGGACAACTTCAAGGAGTGTAGTACATTCACTGTTTGAGTTATTCATGAAAATGAGAAAAAGCTCAAAGAGTAGGTTGATTGTGTTGAATAAAGAAAGGCTGTTCTCAAAACACCTCAGACCACAGATATATCATATACAATCCATTGGTGCTATTTTACCTGTTTACCCCTCTCCTGATAATAATATGGGACCGTTGGGATTTTTTAAACTGGGACCACTGGAAAAAAATGGGGTAGGGTTATGCTTTTTCAATTTCAGACAGGGGGAGAGTTTAGTTTTTTTTTTATCGGCCCTACTCTCACCTCTAGCTATAGTCTCACCTCTAGTCATTTAATTTAATTCATTAACTCTAGCTCTAGCCTCACCACTAGCTCTAGTCTCACCTCTAGCTCTAGTCTCACCTCTAGCTCTAGTCTCACCTCTAGCTCTGGTCTCACCTCTAGCTCTGGTCTCACCTCTAGCTCTGGTCTCACCTCTAGCTCTGGTCTCACCTCTAGCTCTAGTCTCACATCTAGCTCTACTCTCACCTCTAGCTCTAGTCTCACCACTAGTTCTAGTCTCATCTCTAGCTCTAGTCTCATCTCTAGGTCTAGTCTCATCTCTAGCTCTAGTCTCATCTCTAGCTCTAGCTCTCACCTCTAGCTCTAGTCTCACCACTAGTTCTAGTCTCATCTCTAGCTCTAGTCCTATCCCTAGCAATAGCTCTCACCTCTAGCTCTAGTCTCACCTCTAGCTCTAGTCTCATCTCTAGCTCTAGTCTCATCTCTAGCTCTAGTCTCACCTCTAGCTCTAGTCTCACCTCTAGCTCTAGTCTCACCTCTAGCTCTAGTCTCATCCCTAGCTCTAGTCTCACCTCTAGCTCTAGTCTCATCTCTAGCTCTAGTCTCACCTCTAGCTCTACTCTCACCTCTAGCTCTACTCTCACCTCTAGCTCTAGTCTCATCACTAGCTCTAGTCTCATCACTAGCTCTAGTCTCATCTCTAGCTCTAGTCTCATCTCTAGCTCTAGTCTCATTTCTAGCTCTACTCTCACCTCTAGCTCTCATCACTAGCTCTAGTCTCATCTCTAGCTCTAGTCTCATCTCTAGCTCTAGTCTCATCTCTAGATCTAGTCTCATCTCTAGCTCTAGTCTCATCTCTAGCTCTAGTCTCATCTCTAGCTCTAGTCTCACCTCTAGCTCTAGTCTCATCTCTAGCTCTAGTTTCACCTCTGGCTCTACTCTCACCTCTAGCTCTACTCTCACTTCTAGCTCTAGTCTCATCACCAGCTCTAGTCTCATCACTAGCTCTAGTCTCATCTCTAGCTCTAGTCTCATCTCTAGCTCTACTCTCACCTCTAGCTCTCATCACTAGCTCTAGTCTCATCTCTAGCTCTAGTCTCATCTCTAGCTCTACTCTCACCTCTAGCTCTCATCACTAGCTCTAGTCTCATCTCTAGCTCTAGTCTCACCTCTAGCTCTACTCTCACCTCTAGCTCTACTCTCACCTCTAGCTCTACTCTCACCTCTAGCTCTAGTCTCATCACTAGCTCTAGTCTCATCACTAGCTCTAGTCTCATCTCTAGCTCTAGTCTCATCTCTAGCTCTACTCTCATCTCTAGCTCTACTCTCACCTCTAGCTCTCATCACTAGCTCTAGTCTCATCTCTAGCTCTAGTCTCATCTCTAGCTCTAGTTTCATCTCTAGCTCTAGTCTCATCTCTAGCTCTCATCACTAGCTCTAGTCTCATCTCTAGCTCTAGTCTCATCTCTAGCTCTAGAGACGTGGGGGATGTCACGTTATACCTTCAGCATGGTTGTATTACCGGTAAACCAGGTTGTAAGGCCTTTTCAAAGTATTTTCACCTATAGGGTGCTAATGTTTTCCCCTTAATGACTCTGACCCTGGGTTAAGCCATGTTAATAGAGTGTTGTCAGTTTACGGTATCTGCATGGTATATGATTTGGTCATGCTTGATGCATTAATTGTAGCCTTTTCTCCCAGGGCCTGTATGGAAGTGGTTAGCTTGGCGGTCCTCCAACTCAATCTCATTGATTTTCCATAACAATATGAAGAACACTTTTCAGCAGTCTAGATTAATGAATTGCATCTTCAGAGTCACTTTGGCAATCCTAATGAAGGTAGATGCATTTCCCTGAGCAACATAGCTGGATTTCAATTGGTTTAAAATGTGTTGATACCCTCCTGACAACTGAATTTAAAAAAATATAATAATAACTAATATATTTATATATATATATATATATATATATATATATATACATATATATAATATATATATTCTCCCAGGCCAATACATCTTCCTTCGGCTTGTCAGATCACTTTAATAAAAACATATGATTCAAAGTCGGACATTTATCATCATCAAACCTGGTTCTCCATCTTTCTCTCTACGGTGGCAAGAAAAAAGTACGTGAACCCTTTGGAATTACCTGGGTTTTATGCATAAATTGGTCATAACATTTTGATCTGATCTTTATCTAGGGTCACAACAATAGACAAACACAGTCTGCTTAAACTAATAACACACAAATAATTATATGTTTTCATGTCTTTATTGAACACACAGTGTAAACATTCACTGTGCAGGGTGGGAAAAGTATGTGAACCCTTGGATTTAATAACCGCTTGACCTTCCTATGGCAGCAATAACCTCAACCAAACGTTACCTGTAGATCAGACCTGCACAACGGTCAGGAGGAATTTTGGACCATTTCTCTTTACAAAACTGTTTCAGTTCAGCAATATTCTTGGGATGTCTGGTGTGAACCACTCTCTTGAGGTCATGCCACAGCATCTCAATCGAGTTGAGGTCAGGACTCTGACTTGGCCACTCCAGAAGGCGTATTTTCTTCTGTTGAAGCCGTTCTGTTGTTGATTTACTTCTGTGTTTTGGGTCGTTGTCCTGTTGCATCATCCAACTTCTGTTGAGCTTCAATTGGCGGAAAGATAGCCCTATATTCTCCTGCAAAATGTTTTGATAAACTTGGGAATGTATTTTTCCCTCAATGATAGCGAGCTGTCCAGGCCCTGAGGCAGCGAAGCAGCACCAAACCATGATGCTCCCTTCACCATTCTTTACAGTTGGGATGAGGTTTTGATGTTGGTGCGCTGTGCCTTTTTTTCTCCACACATAGTGTTGTGTGTTCCTTCCAAACTCAACTGTAGTTTCATCTGTCCACAGAATATTTGGCCAGTAACGCTGTGGAACATCCAGGTGCACTTTTGCAAACTTCAGACGTGCAGCATTGTTTTTTTGAACAGCAGTGGCTTCTTCCGTGGTGTCCTCCCATGAACGCCATTCTTAAGTTTATGCATCTTAGACTTGTCAACAGAGATGTTAGCAAGTTCCAGAGATTTCTGTAGGTCTTTAGCTGACACTCTAGGATTCTTCTTAACCTCATTGAGCATTCTGCGCCGTGCTCTTGCAGTCATCTTTGCAGGACGGACACTCCTAGGGAGAGGAGCAACAGTGCTGAACTTACTCCATTATAGACAATTTATCTTACCGTTTACCGATGAACATCAAGGCTTTTAGAGATACTTTTGTAACCCTTTCCAGCTTTATGCAAGTCAACAATTCTTAATCTTAGGTCTTCTGAGATCTTTTTAGTTCGAGGCATGGTTCACGTCAGGCAATGCTTCTTGTGAATATCAAACTCAAATTTTGCAAGTGTTTTTTATAGGGCAGGGCAGGGCAGCTCTAACGAACATCTCCAATCTTGTCTCATTGATTGGACTCCAGGTTAGCTGACTCCTGACTCCAATTAGCTTTTGGAGAAGTCATTAGCATAGGGGTTCACATACTTTTTCCAACCTACAGTGTACATGTTTAAATTATGTATTCAATATAGACAAGAACAATACATTTATTTATGTGTTATTAGTTTAATAAGCACACTGTGTTTGGCTATTGTTAGCTATTGTTGTGACTTCGATGAAGATCAGATCAATTTATGCAGAAATTAACTACAAAGGGTTCACATATATTTTCCTGCCACTGTGTCTGCTTCTTCTGCTTCTTCTTCTTCTGCTTCTTCTTCTTCTGCTTCTTCTTCTGCTTCTTCTGCTTCTTCTTCTGCTTCTTCTGCTTCTTCTTCTTCTTCTTCTTCTTCTTCTTCTTCTTCTTCTGCTTCTTCTTCTGCTTCTTCTGCTTCTTCTTCTTCTTCTTCTTCTTCTTCTTCTTCTGCTTCTTCTGCTTCTGCTTCTTCTTCTTCTTCTTCTTCTTGCTTCTTCTGCTTCTTCTGCTTATTCTTCTGCTTCTTCTGCTTCTTCTTCTGCTTCTTCTTCTGCTTCTTCTGCTTCTTCTTCTGCTTCTTTCTTCTTCTTCTTCTTCTCTTCTTCTTCTTCTTCTCTTCTTCTTCTGCTTATTCTTCTGCTTCTTCTGCTTCTTCTTCTGCTTCTTCTTCTTCTGCTTCTTCTTCTTCTGCTTCTTCTTCTTCTTCTTCTTCTTCTTCTTCTTCTTCTTCTTCTTCTTCTTCTTCTTCTTCTTCTTCTTCTTCTTCTGCTTCTTCTTCTTCTTCTTCTTCTTCTTCTTCTTCTTCTTCTTTGCTTCTTCTTCTTCTTCTGCTTCTTCTTCTTCTCTTCTTCTTCTTCTTCTTCTTCTGCTTCCACCGTATGAAGATGTCTGCAGTAGATCACAATAGAGTTCTAAATAATGCATGTCATCTACTAAAGAAGCATTTTGTAGAGCGTGTAACTGTGAACATAAAATGCATAGTTCACACGGGGTTCAGTTGCATATGTCTCACGGATGTCATAACAAAAATAGGCAAAACTTATAGCATAGCGGTTCATGTATTTTTTTATGTTTAATGAATGAATTCATATAAAATTAGATGAAAATTAGATGATGAAATTCCTTGAGACACATTGACTGGTGGGTTACTCAGCTGATGGACCACAGTCCATGTTCTTCACATTGAGACACATTGACTGGTGGGTTACTCAGCTGATGGACCACAGTCCATGTTCTTCACATTGAGACACATTGACTGGTGGGTTACTCAGCTGATGGACCACAGTCCATGTTCTTCACATTGAGACACATAGACTGGTGGGTTACTCAGCTGATGGACCACAGTCCATGTTCTTCACATTGAGACACATTGACTGGTGGGTTACTCAGCTGATGGACCACAGTCCATGTTCTTCACATTGAGACACATTGACTGGTGGGTTACTCAGCTGATGGACCACAGTCCATGTTCTTCACATTGAGACACATAGACTGGTGGGTTACTCAGCTGATGGACCACAGTCCATGTTCTTCACATTGAGACACATAGACTGGTGGGTTACTCAGCTGATGGACCACAGTCCATGGTCTTCTTTTCTCTTAATAATTTGACAGTTAAAATGTGCAGTCTGGGATTCAAACAACCACCAAAAATGTACTGTATATGTACCAATCCCAGATTGCCCCTTTAACTCAATGAGTTTGTGAAGAGGTAAAAGACTGCTCTATGTCTTTTCACTGAATGGAAACATTTGATAATTATAAGACCTATTTTCAATACATAAAGGTGTGGTGATCAGCCCCTACATTTTACAGGTTCTGAATTGTAGCTGTTATATATATATATATATATATATATATACACACAGTGGGGAGAACAAGTATTTGATACACTGCCGATTTTGCACGTTTTCCTACTTACAAAGCATGTAGAGGTCTGTAATTGTTATCATGGGTACACTTCATCTGTGAGAGATGGAATCTATACAAAAATCCAGAAAATCACATTGTATGATTTCTAAGTAATTAATTAGCATTTTATTGCATGACATAAGTATTTGATATATCAGAAAAGCAGAACTTAATATTTGGTATCATACGTTTCCTGTAGTTCTTGACCACGTTTGCACACACTGCCACAGGGATTTTGGCCCACTCCTCCATACAGACCTTCTCCAGATCCTTCAGGTTTCGGGGCTTTCGCTGGTCAATACAGACTTTCAGCTCCCTCCAAAGATTTTCTATTGGGTTCAGATCTGGAGACTGGCTAGGCCACTCCAGGACCTTGAGATGCTTCTTACGGAGCCACTCCATAGTTGCCCTGGCTGTGTGTTTCGGGTCGTTGTCATGCTGGAAGACCAGGTCACGACCCATCTTCAATGCTCTTACTGAGTGAAGGAGGTTGTTGGCCAAGATCTCACGATACATGGCCCCATCCATCCTCCCCTCAATACAGTGCAGTCGCCCTGTCCCCTTTTCAGAAAAGCATCCCCAAAGAATGATGTTTCCACCTCCATGCTTCACGTTTGGGATGGTGTTCTTGGGGTTGTACTCATCCTTCTACTTCCTCCAAACACCGCGAGTGGAGTTTAGACCAAAAAGCTCTATTTTTGTCTCATCAGACCACATGACCTTCTCCCATTCCTTCTCTGGATCATCCAGATGGTCATTGGAAAACTTCAGACGGGCCTGGACATGCGCTGGCTGGAGCAGGGGGACCTTGCGTGCACTGCAGGATTTTAATCCATGATGGCGTAGTGTGTTACTAATGGTTTTCTTTGAGACTATGGTCCCAGCTCTCTTCAGGTCATTGACCAGGTCCTGCCGTGTAGTTCTGGGCTGATCCCTCACCTTCCTCATGATCATTGATAACCCACGAGGTGAGATCTTGCATGGAGCCCCAGACCGAGGGTGATTGACCGTCATCTTGAACTTCTTCCATTTTCTAACAATTGTGCCAACAGTTGTTGTCTTCCCACCAAGCTGCTTGCCTATTGTCTACCCCATCCCAGCTGTCCTTACACAGCTCTTTGGCCTTCACCATTGTGGAGAGGTTGGAGTCTGTTTGATTGAGTGTGTGGACAGGTGTCTTTTATACAGGTAACGAGTTCAAACAGGTGCAGTTAATACAGGTAATGAGTGGAGAACAGGAGGGCTTCTTAAAGAAAAACTAACAGGTCTGGGAGAGCCGGAATTCTTACTGGTTGGTAGGTGATCAAATACTTATGTCATGCAATAAAATGCTAATTAATTACTTAAAAATCATACAATGTGATTTTCTGGATTTTTGTTTCAGATTCCGTCTCTCACAGTTGAAGTGTACCTATGATTAAAAAAATAAAAATACAGACCTCTACATGCTTTGTAAGTAGGAAAACCTGCAAAATCGGCAGTGTATCAAATACTTGTTCTCCCCACTGTATATATATATATATATATATATATATATATATATATAAGAGTATCACCATGCATTGAAAAAATAAAACTGGTGTGGTCTTTATGGGAGATCCCATCGCCTCATTTTTTTTTGAGCTCATGACCAGACAAGACTTTAAAAAATAATGTACCCCAGGGGTCCATAACAATATAAGCCAATCTTTATGTTTCTGCTTATATGTGTTGGAAATAGAGATGGAAATAGTGTTTACTAACCATGCCACATTGGATTTACTTCTTGTTATCACATAAGAGCCTCTGGTTACGAACCCATTCTCCTCCAACACACCTGACTGTCATACTAATTAAATCAGTGATGTAGAATCTGTCTGACACCCCATTCCACCCACAGAACTGTAGTCATGTGGACACTAGAATCATCATTTGTTGAACTTTCACACCAATGTTTTCGATAAGCAAAAAAAACACTTTTAAAGCTTTTTTTGTTGTTGCTTGGCTGTTTCTGTGAATTAACTCCCTGGTTAATGTTATCTTGTGTTCAGATACAGTGGAGCACTCGGTGAAGTATGATGGCTGTTCCACCCTCCCCAAGCAAGACACACCACATCGCTACAGGCATCAGCGCATCACAAATCATTTCAATGTTTGCATTGCAATCAGCATAGTGAAACGGTGTATATTTTAGTGTTTAGCTATTGGATAAATAGACAACTTGACACATCATGAATCTAACCCTCATTTGTTTTTTGTTTTTCCTCCATATTTTAAAACCCTACTTTTTTTGGAGCTGAACAGTCAAGTCGACAATAGTTCTCCAAGAACTGGTGCAGATTTAATTGGGATTATAATTATAATTGGGATTATTTATTTATTGTTACTTAAACATCTGTTTGGAACAGGTACATGAACCCAGAGGGATAAACAGATACGCATTCAGCCAAGAGATATCACGTTGCAAACAGGAACTAATACAACTCATGTAGCACAATGTCCCTAGGAGCTCAGTACACCATCATGCAAAGATTTGAGTTCCCAGAGGGAATCAGTTGAAGCAAAACCATGGACATTTCTTCGGATTGTTCCTTACATGTTGGGGAGAGAGATAGAGAGAGGCAGAGAGAGAGAAATTGAATTGAATTTGAGAGAGGGTTGGGAGTGAGAGATAGAGGCAGAATACCTGACCACTGTGACTGACCCAAAGCTTTGACTATGTACAGACTCAGTGAGCATAGCCTTGCTATTGAGAAAGGCCGCCGTAGGCAGACATGGCTCTCAAGAGAAGACAGGCTATGTGCACACCGCCCACAAAATGAGGTGGAAACTGAGCTGCACTTCCTAACCTCCTGCCCAATGTATGACCATATTAGAGACACATATTTCTCTCAGATTACACAGATCCTTAAAGAATTTGAAAACAAATCCAATTTTGATAAACTCCCATATCTCCTGGGTGAAATCCCACAGTGTGCCATCACAGCAGCAAAATGTGTGACCTGTTGCCACAAGAAAAGGGCAACCAGTGAAGAACAAACACCATTGTAAATACAACCCATATTTATGCTTATTTATTTTCCCTTGTGTGCTTTAACCATTTGTACATCATTACAACACTGTATATATAAATAATATGACATTTGTAATGTCTTTATTGTTTTGAAACTTCTGTATGTGTAATGTTTGCTGATAATTTTTTATTGTTTATTTCACTTTTGTATATTATCTATCTCACTTGCTTTGGCAATGTAAACACATGTTTTAAAGCCCCTTGAATTAAATTGAGAGGGTTGAGGGAGAGGATTGAGGGAGAGGGTTGAGAGAGAGGGTTGAGAGAGAGAGTTGAGAGAGAGAGAGAGAGAGAAAGAGAGGGAGAGAGAGAGAGAGGGAGAGAGAGAGAGGGGGTTGAGAGAGAGAGAGAGGGTTGAGAGAGGGAGGGAGAGAAGAAAAGGTTTGAAAGAGGGTTTGGAGAGAGGGAGAGAGAGGGTTGAGAGGGATGGAGAGAGAGTGAGGGTTGAGAGGGATGGAGAGAGAGGGTTGAGAGAGAGAATGAGAGCGAGAGGGTTGAGAGAGAGTGAGAGAGAGTGGGTTGAGAGAGAGAGAAGGTTGAGAGAGGGTTGAAAGAGGGTTTGGAGAGAAATCAAATCAAATCAAATCAAAATGTATTTGTCACATACACATGGTTAGCAGATGTTAATGCGAGTGTAGCGAAATGCTTGTGCTTCTAGTTCCGACAATGCAGTAATAACGAGCAAGTAATCTAACTAACAATTCCAAAAAAAACTACTGTCTTATACACAGTGTAAGGGGATGAAGAATATGTACATAAGGATATATGAATGAGTGAGGGAGGGAGAGAGAGCGTTGAGAGAGAGAGAGGGTTGAGAGAGAGAGAGAAGGTTGAGAGAGGGTTGAAAGAGGGTTTGGAGAGAAAGGAGGGAGAGAGAGGGAAAGAGAGGTAGAGAGAGAGAGAGAGAGGGAGAGAGAGAGGGGGTTGAGAGAGAGAGGGTTGAGAGAGAGAGAGAGAGAGAGAGAGAGGGTTGAGAGAGACGATTGAGAGGGTTTGGAGAGAGTGAGAGAGAGAGGGTTGAGAGAGAGAGAGAGGGTTGAGAGAGAGAGTGAGAGAGAGGGTTGAGAGAGAGGGCTGAGAGAGGGTTTGGAGTTGGAGAGAGGGAGGGAGAGAGAGCGTTGAAAGAGGGTTTGGAGAGAGTGAGAGAGAGAGGGTTGAGAGAGAGAGGGTTGAGAGAGATGGTTGAGAGAGACGGTTGAGAGGGTTTGGAGAGAGTGAGAGAGAGAGGGTTGAGAGAGAGGGTGAGAGAGAGGGTTGAGAGAGAGAGGGTTGAGAGAGAGGTTGAGAGAGAGAGTGAGAGAGAGGCTTGAGAGAGAGAGAGGCTTGAGAGAGAGAGGCTTGAGAGAGAGGCTTGAGAGAGAGAGAGGGTTGGGAGAGAGAGGGTTGAGAGAGAGAGGGTTGAGAGAGAGTGTTGAGAGAGCAGCTTGAGAGAGAGAGAGGCTTGAGAGAGAGAGAGAGAGGGTTGAGAGAGAGGGTTGAGAGAGAGGGTTGAGAGAGAGGGTTGAGAGAGAGAGGCTTGCGAGAGAGAGGGGTTGGGAGAGAGAGAGGGTTGAGAGAGAGGCTTGAGAGAGAGGCTTGAGAGAGAGGCTTGAGAGAGAGAGGCTTGAGAGAGAGAGGGTTGGGAGAGAGAGAGGGTTGAGAGAGGGTTGAGAGAGAGGGTTGAGAGAGAGAGAGAGAGGCTTGAGAGAGAGAGAGAGGGTTGAGAGAGAGAGGAAGGGAGAGAGAGAGGGTTGAAAGAGGGTTTGGAGAGAGGGAGAGAGAGAGGGTTTGGAGAAAGGGAGAGAGAGAGAGGGTTGAGAGGGAGGGAGAGAGAGAGGGTTGAGAGAGAGAGTGAGAGAGATGGTTGAGAGAGAGTGAGAGAGAGTGGGTTGAGAGAGAGTGAGAGAGAGTGGGTTGAGAGAGAGAGAGAGAGAGAGGGTTGAGAGAGAGAGAAGGATGAGAGAGAGAGAGAGGGTTGAGAGAGAGATAAGGTTGAGAGAGGGTTAAAAGAGGGTTTGGAGAGAGGGTTTGGAGAGAGGGTTGAGAGAGAGAGGGTTGAGAGAGAGAGGGTTGAGAGAGACGGTTGAGAGGGTTTGGAGAGAGTGAGAGAGTGAGAGAGAGAGGTTTGAGTGAGAGAGAGGGTTGAGAGAGGGTTTGGAGAGAGGGTTGAGAGAGAGAGAGTTGAGAGAGAGGCTTGAGAGAGAGAGAGAGAGAGAGAGAGAGAGGGGGTTGAGAGAGAGAGAGAGAGAGAGAGAGAGAGAGAGAGAGAGAGGGTTGAGAGAGAGTGAGTTGAGAGAGAGGCTTGAGAGAGAGAGAGAGAGAGAGAGAGAGAGAGAGAGAGGGGTTGAGAGAGAGTGAGAGAGAGAGAGAGAGAGAGAGAGAGAGAGGGTTGAGAGAGAGAGGGAGACACACAAGCACTTGATGCCTTACTAGTCTCAGAGCCCTATGGAAGCACTTGATTCCTTTCTCATCTCAGAACTGGAACCAGTATTCTACACTGCTTAGAGTTAAAACAAGATGAGCTGGTTGGAGTTCAAGGCAAACAAATACACTCTCACTTTTCACACATGCACTTCTCTGCCACACGCACACACACACGCACGCACACACACACACGCACGCACGCACACACACACACACGCACACGCACACACGCATGCACACACACACACACACACGCACACACACACACATGCACGCACACGCACACACGCACACACATACACACGCACGCAAAAACACACACACGTGCACACAGACACGTGCACACACACACACGCACGCATGACACACACACGCACGCACACACACGCACGCACACACACACCCACGCACGCACACACACGCAAAAAGAGGGAGAGCTCGAAGGCCTTGGGGCCAGGCAGCTACCACCTACATGACATTCTGAACTGCAATGTGTTTTGTGCTGTGACTTTGAAATGTAGAACATCCAGGTCAGACACAGAGAGAAGTAGATCTATCTTCCAGGTGTCAGGGCCCAACATTGATGGATGACCCTTGGTTCTTGAGTTGTGTTGGCTCCTGCGACAGCCGGTCATTAATAAACTGATTGTGACAACCCTCTCCTTTGTGTCGTGTGCTGTCTGCCTGTCTGTGTGCAGCAGCCTCCACTTCTTGATTATTTCCATGCCACTGATAATAAATACTCATAAAGCTAATGATCCCTGATTACTGCTGCAATCTTTGCCTCATTACACCGATTAGCTGCAACGGTGTAACTCGGAGGACGCCCGCGCCTGTTTAAAAATACCATCACGAGCTCGTGATGTCGCCCTGTTAGACACCTCTCCGAATTAAAACCTAACACCTTGTAACCTTATCACACTAAGCTGCTGTCTCAACAGAAACGCAAACTACACCGTGTTAATTAATATAATGTAATCATACAAACAACATTAATGTCTAAACCTTTTTATTACCATAGTGCATCAGTGAGGAATCTGTTGTAAAAACCCGGTGCTGTAATGGGGGTTGTGTTCCAAACAGCAGTCTACTGTATGCCCTATATAGTGCACTGCTTTTAACACGGGCCCTGGCCAAACGTAGCGCACTATCGTAGAGGATAGGGTACTGTTTGGAACACATCCATGCAGTGCCACCGGCTCCGAGTCTTGAATGTCGGGAAGACATGGTTCATTTACAGTCCTTACGCTAGAAAATATGTCCTTCAATGTCAAAATAAAGCCTTGTGAGACCGCAGACAGATCAAACAAGCAGGCGGAGTCAGTGACCCCAATAATTTTGCAAGTTGGCTCTGGACGTTTTCCCCGAGGCTGTGCAAAGTGGGCATCCCCCCGAAAATAGTGCCATGCTCCTATCTGCTTATTACAGGTTGTTGACCCACCTCCAGAGAAGGCGGACCACATGGAGCTTTATAGGAGGTCAGGCCCAATGACACAACCATCATCTCCTCTCTCCATCTCAAACAACACGAGTTGAAAGTGAAACAGAGACAAAGAAAGAATTGAAAAACCGGAGAGAAACAGAGTGAAGCCACAAAGGCACAAGGCTCGTCCTCTGAGTGGTCCGTTTTGGGAATGCAACAGACTGGTTCGTTAGCATATTTACTGTGTCAGTAAAAACAGTCTGCCCCCATCAGATCCCATCAGCTTGTAGTAATAAGGTTTTAGGACAATGCTGAGTTTGTGAAAGAGATACAAGGTGGAATTGCTGAATAAATTGATAATTGATTAGTCAGTTTTCAATCAAAATGTTTTTTCACCTGTGGTAAATTCAATTGATCAGACATGATTTGGAAAAGCGCACACCTGTCTATATAAGGTCACACAGTTGACAGTTCATGTCAGAGCAAAAACCAAGCCATGAGGTCGAAGGAATTGTCCGTAGAGCTCCGAGACAGGATTGTGTCTAGGCACAGATCTGGGGAAGGGTACCAAAACATTTATGCAGCATTGAAGGTCCCCCAAGAACACATTGGTCTCCATCATTTTTAAATGGAAGAAGTTTGGAACCACCAAGCTCATCCTAGAGCTGGCCGCCCAGCAAAACTGAGCAATCGGGGGAGAAGGGCCTTGGTCAGGGAGGTGACCAAGAACCCGATGGTCACTTTGACAGATCTCCAGAGTTACTCTGTGGAGATGGGAGAACTGTCCAGAAGGACAACCATCTCTGCAGCACTCCACCAATCAGGCCTTTATAGTAGAATGTCTAAATGGAAGCCACTCCTCAGTGAAAGTCACATGGCAGCCCGCATGGAGTTTGCCAAAAGGCACCAAAAGGACTCTCAGACCATGAGAAACAAGATTCTCTAGTTTGATGAAACCAAGATTGAACACTTTGGCCTGAATGCCAAAGAGTCATGTCTGGAGGAAACCTGACACCATCCCTACGGTGAAGCATGGTGGTGGTAGCATCATGCTCTGGGATGTTTTTCAGCAACAGGGACTGGGAGACTAGTCAGGATCGAGCAAAAGATTAACGGAGCAAAGTACAGTGAGATCCTTGATGAAAACCTGCTTCAGAGCGCTCAGGACCACAGACTGGGGTTAAGGTTCAGCTTCTAACAGGAAAATGACCCTAAGCACACAGCCAAGACAATGCTGGAGTAGCTTCAGAACAAGTCTCTGAATGTCCTTGAGTGGCCCAGCCAGAACCCGATCGAGCATCTCTGGAGAGACCTGAAAATAGCTGTGCAGCGACGCTCCCCATCCAATCTGACAGAGCTTGAGGGGATCTGCAGAGAAGAATGGGAGAAACTCCCCAAATAAAGGTGTGCCAAGCTTGTAATGTCAAGAAGACTTCGAGGCTGAAATGGCTGCCAACAGTGTTTCTATAAAGTACTGGGTAAAGGGTGTGAATGTTTATGTAAATGTCATATTTCAGTTTTTCGTTTATTATTTTTTTATATATTTTCAAACATTTCTAAACATTGCTTTTTCATTATCGGGATTATTGTGTGTAGATTAATGAGGGAATAAAAAAAAAAGTCTGTAACGTAACAAAATGTGATAAAAGTGAAGGGGTCTGAATACTTTCCGAATGCACCATATACATAACTACAAAATATCTCTGACAGTATATTACCCAAAACAATCATATCACAATTACTCCACATTGTACTGAAACCATGTTTGGGTTCCAAAACGGTTCTCCCACTGTTCCTATAGGAGAACCCTTTTTGGTTCCAGGTAAAACCCTTTTGGGTTCCATGTCGAACGTTCTGTGGAAAGGGTTCTACATTGAATGGGAAAGAGGAATACCTAGTCAATTGGGATTAGGGTTAAGGTTGGGGTTAGGGGTATGAACTCTTTCTAAAGGCACTTCAGTATGGAAAGGGAAATGGGGATACCTAGTCAGTTGGGGTTAGGGTTAAGGTTGGGGTTAGAGGTATGAACTCTTTCTAAAGGCACTTCAGTATGGAAAGGGAAATGGGGAAAGGAAATGGGGGGGATGAACGCTTTCTAAAGGCAGTCAGTTGGAAAGGGGGATTAGTCAGGTTAAGGTTGGGGTTAGAGGTATGAACTCTTTCTAAAGGCACTTCAGTATGGAAAGGGAAATGGGGATACCTAGTCAGTTGGGGTTAGGGTTAAGGTTGGGGTTAGGGGTATGAACTCTTTCTAAAGGCACTTCAGTATTCTAAAGGCACTTCAGTATGGAAAGGGAAATGGGGATACCTAGTCAGTTGGGGTTAGGGTTAAGGATGGGGTTAGAGGTATGAACCCTTTCTAAAGGCACTTCAGTATGGAAAGGGAAATGGGGATACCTAGTCAGTTGGGGTTAGGGTTAATGTTGGGGTTAGAGGTATGAACTCTTTCTAAAGGCACTTCAGTAGGGAAAGTCAGTTGTACAACTGAACACATTCAAATGAAATGTGTCTTCCCGAAATATGGCTGCTTTCATCGACATCCACGTCATTGGCGCCCGGGGAACAACTGCCTTGCTCAGAGAACCAAAATGGTTCTACATGGAACCAAAAAGGGTTCTTCAAACAGTACTCCTATGGGAACAGCCAAATAACCCTTTAAAGTTCTAGATAGTACCACTTTTTTTTCCTAAGAGTCTAGCAACAATCCCCCTTTTCTTTTTTAGTATCTACAGTATCTACAGTATCTTCAGGGGCTGTGAAGAGATGATTTGTGCATTTCTATCACAGGGGAGGGATGAAGGGAGGGAAGAAATGAATGAACAAGGCAGTGCAACATTGATCCAGGACCCCCTAGGCTTCAATTTCACCATAGAGAAAACATGGCTAATTAGGCTAGCATGTTGCCTGTTCCAGCACAGCTGCACTGAGAGATTATACAGACAGAGGCTACCAGCTGTTAGCCAGCTGCACTATCAGTGACTAATTGAGACCAGAACAACATTCACAGTGCAAGGCCTCACTAACTCTCTACAGCTTTAATGTGGCCTAAATGCATGGTCCACAGATAAGGTTAATGGAGGGAAACCGAAGCAGCACAGCATGGCTCGATGAGAACATGATTCAAATGTAAAGATCTATTGACCGAATTTAAGTATTGAACTTATGAGAGCTCCCTGAGAGAGATTCAGTCTTATGATGATCTGTGTTTTGTGGTTTATGTCTGCCTCACATCAACACCACCGTGTGAACTGACAAGTGATTGTTAATGGCTTGGTTGGCAATGCTGAGTCTGATGTCATAGACTAGGTATAACTACTACAACAACATTAGGGAAGGGCAGATCTGAAGGAGTAGGTTCTAACACAACCTAGTCTACTTTAAAAGGGAATAGGGTGCCATTTGGGATGCTCAGAGCACGCAGATTGGAGCACGGGAGGGTTCAAGTATGCAAAACAGATGCATACTACGTTGGTACTTATTTTTTTGAAGCATGTATTAATGCATGCTTCAACGGCAGGTATTCAAAGTAATTATGTAAAAAAAATGACAAAGCTGAAGTGAGAGAAAATACACTTGCCTTTTCACATCTCATATGTTGCCTTACTAAACTCAGCAAAAAAAGAAACCGCCCTTTTTCAGGACCCTGTCTTTCAAAGATCATTTGTAAAATTCAAAATAACTTCCAAATAACAGATCTTCATTGAAAAGGTTTTGAACACTGTTTCCCATGCTTGTTCAATGAACCATAAACAATTAATGAACATGCACCTGTGGAACTGTTGTTAAGACACTAACAGCTTACAGACGGTATGCAATTAAGGTCACAGTTATGAAAACTTAGGACACTAAAGTGGCCTTTCTATTGACTCTGAAAACCCCAAAAACCCAGGGTCCCTGGTCATCTGTGTGAAAGTGCCTTAGGCATGGTGCAAGGAGGCATGAGGACTGCAGATGTGGCCAAGGCAATAAATTGGATTGTCCATACTGTGAGACGCCTAAGACAGCGCTACAGGGAGACAAGACAGACAGTTTATTGTCCTCTCAGTGGCAGACCACATGATACAACACCTGCACAGAATCGGTACAACCGAACATCACTCCCGCGTGACAGGTACAGGATGGCAACAACAACTGCCCAAGTTATACCAGGAACGCACAATCCCTCCATCAGTGCTCAGACTGTCCGCAATAGGCTGAGAGAGGCTGGACTGAGGGCTTGTAGGCCTGTTCTAAGGCAGGTCCTCACCAGATATCACCGGCAACAATGTTACCTATGGGCACAAACCCACCTTCACTGGACAGACAGGACTGGAATAAAGTGCTCTTCACTGACTAGTCGCGGTTTTGTCTCACCAGGGGTGGTGGTCTGATTCACGTTGATCGTCAAAGGAATGAGCATTACATCGAGGCCTGTACTCTGGAGCGGGATCGATTTGGAGGTGGAGGGTCCGCCATGGTCTGGGGCGGTGTGTCACAGCATCATCAGACTGAGCTTGTTTTCATTGCAGGCAATCTCAACTCTGTGCGTTACAGGGAAGACATCCTCCTCCCTCATGTGGTACCCTTCCTGCAGGCTCATCCTGACATGACCCTCCAGCATGACAATGCCTCCAGCCATGCTGCTCGTTCTGTGCATGATTTCCTGCAAGACAGGAATGTCAGTGTTCAGCCATGGCCAGCGAAGAGCCAAGATCTCAATCCCATTGAGCACGTTTGGGACCTGTTGGATTGGACTGTGAGGGCTGGGGCCATTCCCCCCAGAAATGTCTGGGAACTTGCAGGTGCCTTGGTGGAAGAGTGGGGTAACATCTCTGGTGCAGTCCATGAGGAGGAGATGCACTACAGTACCTAATGCAGCTGGTGGCCACACCAGATACTGACTGTTACTTTTGATTTTGACCCCCCCCCCTTTGTTCAGGGACACATTATTCCATTTCTGATAGTCACACTTGTTCAGTTAATGTCTCATCCAAATATTTACACATGTTACATTTGCTGAATATAAACACTGTTGACAGTGAGAGGACTTTTCTTTTTTGCTGAGTTTACAACATTTTAATCTTGATATGTTAATAAATACATGCTGTGTTGAAACTGGCATGTTTACCTGCCTACGAACCGTAGATCGCAAGCCCATAATAATTCAATAGGGCTAACAACTAGTATTGTTAGCTAGGCAGATAGCCACAAATAATGTTTTGCTAGCACCCACGAAGAATTGAAATCTATTAGTTTTTTTTGTCATTTTTTGCCTGTTAAACTATCTGGTTAGACACAATTCACATATAGCTAGCTCATAGTCATGAAGTGAAACGGTTGCTTCGTTTAAATCTTGTTTAGTCTCTATTGTCATTGTCCTGGCAGGAAGGTGATTCATTGAATTGGTAAGTCCATAGTAAGTCGATAGGGCTAACTGGCTAGCTTGCTATCCACAAAGAATTGGCAACTAGCTGGCTAGCTAGATTATTACGATTTACATATCTAACTGATAAAACGTTTGCTTTGAGCATATCTTGTTGTCATCATTGTCATTGCTAGAAGAAAGTTCAGTGAATGGGGAGGTGAAGCGTGAGGTAGGGGTTGTGCTTCTCACATGTAATGTTCTATGTGTTCTCCGCACTCTCGTCCTCACAAGAACATGCTCAAGCGAACGTGGTCGGAGAATGCACTTTGAGCGTGAGAGCACAGTGCTATGCATTTTTTTGAGAAACACCTATTGTCTGTTAATTCACATCTACGTCGTTAAGGGTATGTCTCAAAGAAGCGGTGGTTTCAAACTCCAGATGGACATTTCCATGTTTGATCAGGCTGTTTTCTTCTGTGAAAATCCACATGATCCGTTAATTTGATCCATAATCAATACATGTTGGTGTTAATATATCAACTAAGGCTAGCTTGCTAGCTTCTCTTTTGATCCAAATCCAAATGTCTGATTGTAGTGTGAGAGTGTGAGAGTGTTGTGTCAGACGACATCTGCAAAACGGATTGACAGTATGATGGACTGTACAGCAGTGGCGTGGATAGTCTCTGTAGGTTGGATGGAGCCTCCCTATACACTATGTATTCCAGCAACAACAGATAACCCTCTCCTCAAAGCCACCTGTGCTTCACTCTCTTTTCCCTCACTGACAAACCATCACTACGGCACTGTATTGCTGTCAAATGCAGCCAAAATAATCTATTTTTTTCCCCCAACAGAATTTAACCCCATACCTTCTACTAGCACAGGGATGCAATGTAATGTCTCCACGTATAACTAATGGGAGAAACTCTTAAATCGTCAGAGCTTATAATAAGCTTGTCAGCTTATCATATTAGCATTTAAATGTTCTTTGGGAGCATGTGAAGTCGGAGCGCTAGCTGCCATTTTGACTTGGCCATTGAAAGGGGGGAAGCTAGTGATACTCCTGTGCAGATGCCAATTTTCATTCATCTGTTTATCCAAATTGTTTCTGACACATGACTTATTGTTATTAGTCAGTCAGACGGGTGTGAAATGATCACATTATTTACCATGTGATCTTGCTGCATAGAAGCCTTTTCCCGATTGCTGCATTCACCATTCTATTTCATTTCACAGGCTGGTGTAGTGAGCACAAGGAGCAGCCAGGTAAAAAAAATATATATATATATATATATATATATATTAAAAAAGGGAACGTTTAATAAAGACTTGTGGTTTGCGTTCAACCTGGGAGTGGGATGGGGTTCTACTAAGCTAACGTATGGAATTGTTTTACGTTTTAACTGTTGGATTCACATATAAGCCTGGGATGGGGATCTACTAAGCCAAAGTATGGAATTGTTTTAAGATGGTCATACCAAGGATCATTTATCTCTTTGAATTTTAGGACCCCATTAAGTATCAATAATTTTTTAAATAAAATTTCTTATGAAACATTGAATTTGGCCTTACTGCATGGAAACCGGATAGTCCAAAAATAAATAAAAGTATGTTTGTTATAAAGTGTATGTCCTATATCTGAGTAATCAGGAAAATATTTTTATAACTTTCTAACCCATAGTTAACAAAGGAAATTGAGTACTAAACTACTTCAATATAGAGTACCAGTCAAAAGGTTGGACATACCTACTCATTCAAGGGTTTTTCTTTATTTTTACTATTTTCTACATTGCAGAATAATAGTGGAGACATCAAAACTATGAAATAACACATATGGAATCATGTAGTAGCCAAAAAAGTATTTAACAAATCCAAATATACATTTAATTTGAGTTTCTTCAAAGTAGCCACCATTTGTCTTGATGACAGCTTTCCACACTATTGGCATTATCTCAACCAGCTTCACCTGGAATGCTTTTCCAACAGTCTTGAAGGAGTTCCCACATACACTGAAAACTTGTTGGCTGCTTTTCCTTCACTCTGCAGTCCAACTCATCCCAAACCATCTCAATTAGGTTGAGGTCGGGTGATTGTGGAGGCCAGGTCATCTGATGCAGCACTCCATCACTCTCCCTCTTGGTCAAATAGCCCTTACACAGCCTGGAGGTGTGTTGCGTCATTGTCCTGATGAAAAACAAATGATAGTTCCACTAAGAGCAAACCAGACGGGGTGGTGTATAGCTGCAGAATGCTGGGGTAGCCATTCTGGTTAAGTGTGCCCTGAATTCTAAATAAATCACACAGTCACCAGCAAAGCACCATCACCTCTCCTTCTCAATGCTTCACGGTGGGAACCACACATACGGAGATCATCCGTTCACCTACTCTGCGTCTCACAAAGATACGACGGTTGGAACCAAATATTGCTAATTTGGACTCATGAGACCAAAGGGCAGATTTCCACTGGTCTAATATCCATGCAGTCTCTTCTCAACAGTTGATGTTGAGATGTGTCTGTTACTTGAACTCTGTGAAGCATTTATTTGAGCTGCAATCTAAGGTGCAGTTAACTCTAATTAACTTATCCTCTGCAACTCTCGGTCTTCCTTTCCTGTGGCGTTCCTCATGAGAGCCAGTGTCATCATAGTGCTTGATGATTTTTCCAACTGCACTTGCAGAAATGTTCAAAGTTCTTGAAAAAAAATTGGGGAATGACCTTCATGTCTTAAAGTAATATGGACTGTCATTTCTCTTTGCTTATTTGAGCTGTTCTTACCATATTATGGAGTTTATGTTTTGCCAAATAGGGTTATCTTCTGTATTCCACCACTACCTGATTGGCTCAAACACATTAAAAAGGAAAGCAATTCCACAAATTAACTTTTGACAAAGCACACCTGTTCATTGAAATGCATTCCAGGTGACTACCTCATGAAGCTGGTTGAGAGAAAGCCAATAGTGTGCAAAGCTGTCATCAAGGCAAAGGGTGGCTACTTAGAAGAATCTCAAATATAAAATATATTTTGGTTTTGGTTACTACATGATTCCATATGTGTTATTTCATAGTGTTGATGTCTTATTCTACAATGTAGAAGATAGTAACACAAATAACAAAAAAAACCTTGAATGATTAGGTGTGTCTAACCTTTTGACTAATACCGTGTATATCCATAAACCATTTTAACTGGTATCGGGTTGCCTTCAGACAAAATGTGTTTGTGAGAGTCTGACCTTTCTACAGAGGGGTCATGTTAGTGTCTAACCCAAGCGGTTCAGACGCTACAGACAGAAGATGGCAGATTGGCTGAATTAGAGATGTGTCCAACCAATGATCTGTCTCAGCGAGATACAACACTAAGCAAGTGATCATTTTCAAGATTGACAGAGATTATTAAACAGAAGTAATTATAGTCGTTGGTACAGAACAATAATATCCTGCATACTAAAGTATTAATGAGGGAGATTAAAATAGGCCTATCCATTAAAACACTGATCTTTCGTTCCATCTTAACAGGGAGGATATAAGATTCATAAGCCTTTGATTTGGTAGGAAATGGAGAGAAGAGACGAAGACGAATATCTGTTAAAAACTAGATCAGCTCCCCCTCAGAGAGGAACGTCTGTTAAAAACTGGATCCTCTCCCCCTCAGAGAGGAACGTCTGTTAAAAACTGGATCCTCTCCCCCTCAGAGAGGAATGTCTGTTAAAAACTGGATCCGCTCCCCCCTCAGAGAGGAACGTCTGTTAAAACCTGGATCCGCTCCCCCCTCAGATAGCTTGCTATAAACTCAGGTATAGTGAATGTAGAGTTTAGAGACACAGCTAAATATTACATGATAGAGACTTGACATCAAGCCATTGAAAATAAGGAAGAAAACATTGATTAAAGCTGGACGTATATGCCGTTCACGATTCCTACCAGTTGTAATGCTTAACCTGCCTTGATCGGTATCCATATAGAATATAGTAGTTTAGGTATCTACATAAAATAACCATCTCTATCGGTCATTCATCATGATCATAAAATAGCCTTCATCTCTATAGGTCATTCATCATGATCATAAAATAACCTTAATCTCTATCGGTCATTCATCATGATCATAAAATAGCCTTCATCTCTATAGGTCATTCATCATGATCATAAAATAACCTTCAACTCTATCGGTCATTCATCATGATCATAAAATAGCCTTCATCTCTATAGGTCATTCATCATGATCATAAAATAACCTTCAACTCTATCGGTCATTCATCATGATCATAAAATAGCCTTCATCTCTATAGGTCATTCATCATGATCATAAAATAACCTTCAACTCTATCGGTCATTCATCATGATCATAAAATAGCCTTCATCTCTATAGGTCATTCATCATGATCATAAAATAACCTTCAACTCTATCGGTCATTCATCATGATCATAAAATAGCCTTCATCTCTATAGGTCATTCATCATGATCATAAAATAGCCTTCATCTCTATCGGTCATTCATCATGATCATAAAATAGCCTTCATCTCTATAGGTCATTCATCATGATCATAAAATAACCTTCATCTCTATAGGTCATTCATCATGATCATAAAATAGCCTTCATCTCTATAGGTCATTCATCATGATCATAAAATAACCTTCAACTCTATCGGTCATTCATCATGATCATAAAATAGCCTTCATCTCTATCGGTCATTCATCATGATCATAAAATAACCTTCATCTCTATAGGTCATTCATCATGATCATAAAATAACCTTCATCTCTATCGGTCATTCATCATGATCATAAAATAACCTTAATCTCTATAGGTCATTCATCATGATCATAAAATAACCTTAATCTCTATCGGTCATTCATCATGATCATAAAATAGCCTTCATCTCTATAGGTCATTCATCATGATCATAAAATAGCCTTCATCTCTATCGGTCATTCATCATGATCATAAAATAACCTTAATCTCTATCGGTCATTCATCATGATCATAAAATAGCCTTCATCTCTATAGGTCATTCATCATGATCATAACATTCATCTACTCTACATGACCAAACTCATGTGCATTAATATGGAGTTGGCCCTCCCTTTGCTGCTATAACAACCTCAACTCTTCTGGGAAGGTTTTCCACTAGATGTTGGAACATTGCTGTGGGACTTGCTTCCACTTAGCCACAAGAGCATTAGTGAGGTCGGGAACTGAAGTTGGGTGATTAGGGATGGCTCGCAGTTGGCATTCCAATTCTTACCAAAGGTGTACGAAAGGCTTGATGTCAGGGCTCTGTGCAGGCCGGTCAAGTTCTTCCACACCGATCTTAACAAACCATTTCTGTATGTGCTTCGCTTTATGCACGGAGGGACATTGTCATGCTGAAAAAAGGAAAAGGCCTTCCCCAAACTGTTGCTACAAAGATGGAAGTAGAGAATTGGCTAAATTGCCTCTACATTACATTATACTGCCTCCACATTACATTATACTGCCTCTACATTATATTATACTGCCTCCACGTTACATTATACTGCCTCCACATTACATTATACTGCCTGCACATTACATTATACTGCCTCCACATTATATTATACTGCCTCCACATTACATTATACTGCCTCCACATTACATTATACTGCCTCCACATTACATTATACTGCCTCCAGCTTACGTTACATTATACTGCCTCCACATTACATTATACTGCCTCCACATTACATTATACTGCCTCCACATTACATTATACTGCCTCCACATTACATTATACTGCCTCCATATTACATTATACTACCTCCAAATTACATTATACTGCCTCCAGCTTACGTTACATTATACTGCCTCCACATTACATTATACTGCCTCCACATTACATTATACTGCCTCCACATTACGTTACATTATACTGCCTCCACATTACATTATACTGCCTCCACATTACATTATACTGCCTCCAGCTTACGTTACATTAAACTGCCTCCACATTACATTAAACTGCCTCCACATTACATTAAACTGCCTCCACATTACATTATACTGCCTCCAGCATACGTTACATCATACTGCCTCCAAATTACATTATACTGCCTCCAGCTTACGTTACATTATACTGCCTCCACATTACATTATACTGCCTCCACATTACATTATACTGCCTCCACATTACATTATACTGCCTCCACATTACATTATACTGCCTCCACATTACATTATACTGCCTCCACATTACATTATACTGCCTCCACATTACATTATACTGCCTCCAGCTTACGTTACATTATACTGCCTCCACATTACATTATACTGCCTCCACATTACACTGCCTCCATATTACATTATACTACCTCCACATTACATTATACTGCCTCCAGCTTACGTTACATTATACTGCATCCACATTACATTATACTGCCTCCACATTACATTATACTGCCTCCACATTACGTTACATTATACTGCCTCCACATTACATTATACTGCCTCCACGTTACATTATACTGCCTCCACATTACATTATACTGCCTCCACATTGCATTATACTGCCTCCACATTATGTTATACTGCCTCCACATTACATTATACTGCCTCCACATTACATTATACTGCCTCCACGTTACATTATACTGCCTCCACATTACATTATACTGCCTCCACATTACATTATACTGCCTCCACATTACATTATACTGCCTCTACATTACATTATACTGCCTCTACATTACATTATACTGCCTCCATGTTACATTATACTGCCTCCACATTACATTATACTACCTCCACATTACATTATACTGCCTCCACATTACATTATACTGCCTCTACATTACATTATACTGCCTCCACATTACATTATACTGCCTCCACATTATATTATACTGCCTCCACATTACATTATACTGCCTCCACATTACATTATACTGCCTCCACATGACATTATACTGCCTCCTCATTACATTATACTACCTCCACGTTACATAATACTGCCTCCACGTTACATTATACTGCTTCCACATTACATTATACTGCCTCCACGTTACATTATACTGCCTCCACATTACATTATACTGCCTCCACATTACATTATGCTGCCTCCACATTACATTATACTGCCTCCACATTACATTATACTGCCTCCACATTACATTATACTGCCTCCATGTTACATTATACTGCCTCCACATTACATTATACTGCCTCTACATGACATTATACTACCTCCACATTACATTATACTGCCTCTACATTACATTATACTGCCTCCACATTATATTATACTGCCTCCACATTACATTATACTGCCTCCACATTACATTATACTGCCTCCACATTACATTATACTGCCTCCACATTACGTTACATTATACTGCCTCCAGCTTACGTTACATTATACTGCCTCCACATTACATTATACTGCCTCCACATTACATTCTACTGCCTCCACATTATGTTACATTATACTGCCTCCACATTACATTATACTGCCTCCACATTACATTATACTGCCTCCACATTACATTAAACTGCCTCCACATTACATTATACTACCTCCACATTACATTATACTGCCTCCACATTACATTATACTGCCTCCAGCTTACGTTACATTAAACTGCCTCCACATTACATTAAACTGCCTCCACATTACATTAAACTGCCTCAACATTACATTATACTGCCTCCAGCATACGTTACATCATACTGCCTCCAAATTACATTATACTGCCTCCAGCTTACGTTAAATTATACTGCCTCTACATTACATTATACTGCCTCTACATTACATTATACTGCCTCCATGTTACATTATACTGCCTCCATGTTACATTATACTGCCTCCATGTTACATTATACTGCCTCCATGTTACATTATACTGCCTCCAGCTTACGTTACATTATACTGCCTCCACATTACATTATACTGCCTCCACATTACACTGCCTCCATATTACATTATACTACCTCCACATTAAATTAAACTGCCTCCACATTACATTATACTACCTCCACATTACATTATACTGCCTCCACATTACATTATACTGCCTCCAGCTTACGTTACATTAAACTGCCTCCACATTACATTATACTGCCTCCACATTACATTATACTGCCTCCAGCATACGTTACATCATACTGCCTCCAAATTACATTATACTGCCTCCAGCTTACGTTAAATTATACTGCCTCCACATTACATTATACTGCCTCCACATTACATTATACTGCCTCACATTACATTATACTGCCTCCACATTACATTATACTGCCTCCACATTACATTATACTGCCTCCAGCTTACGTTACATTATACTGCCTCCACATTACATTATACTGCCTCCACATTACACTGCCTCCATATTACATTATACTACCTCCACATTACATTATACTGCCTCCAGCTTACGTTACATTATACTGCATCCACATTACATTATACTGCCTCCACATTACATTATACTGCCTCCACATTACGTTACATTATACTGCCTCCACATTACATTATACTGCCTCCACATTACATTATACTGCCTCCACATTACATTATACTGCCTCCAGCTTACGTTACATTAAACTGCCTCCACATTACATTAAACTGCCTCCAGCATACGATACATCATACTGCCTCCAAATTACATTATACTGCCTCCAGCTTACGTTACATTATACTGCCTCCACATTACATTATACGGCCTCCACATTACATTATACTGCCTCCACATTACATTATACTGCCTCCACATTACATTATACTGCCTCCACATTACATTATACTGCCTCCAGCTTACGTTACATTAAACTGCCTCCACATTACATTAAACTTCCTCCACATTACATTATACTGCCTCCAGCATACGATACATCATACTGCCTCCAAATTACATTATACTGCCTCCAGCTTACGTTACATTAAACTGCCTCCACATTACATTAAACTGTCTCCACATTACATTAAACTGCCTCCACATTACATTATACTGCCTCCAGCATACGTTAAATTATACTGCCTCTACATTACATTATACTGCCTCTACATTACATTATACTGCCTCCATGTTACATTATACTGCCTCCATGTTACATTATACTGCCTCCATGTTACATTATACTGCCTCCATGTTACATTATACTGCCTCCACATTACATTATACTACCTCCACATTACATTATAGTGGCTAAATTAGCCAAATCCACTAATTTGAAGGTGTCCACATTTTTTTATTTTACCTTTATTTAACTAGGCAAGTCAGTTAAGAACAATTTCTTATTGTCAATGACGGCCCAGGAACAGTGGGTTAACTGCCTGTTCAGGGACAGAACGACAGATTTGTACCTTGTCAGCTCGGTGGTTTGAACTTGCAACCTTCCGGTTACTATTCCAACGCTCTAACCACTAGGCTACCCTGCCGCCCCCACATACTTTTGTATATATAGGTAATCCGTCATATGCTGTTATCTAATGGCCATTAAGATGAAAGTACACTTTTTATACAATTCTATATCTATTATTCAATTTCATTAATGCCCTAGTTATTCTAAAATAGTATTATGTGCCGTTGTTCAATGTAAAAGTTATTTGCTACGACCATTGTGCTTTAAAAAAGACAAATTACATCTTACATTGGATTTAATAGGTATTCAATTAAAACATTTACATTACGATTTGCATTTATGATAAAGGATTTTAAGTGTAATCAAGTGAGAAATAGGAATTCTATCGTCAATCCTAGATGGTCTCTTTGATTGTGTCAAAATAGGTGATTGTACAATATTATATTGCCAGAAGCAAATTTAACATGAAATCAGAACCATGATTATTGTTTGGAACAATGTGATAAAGAAGTCCATAACACCAGACCAGAATTAGACCAGACCATATTTAACATTTACAAGCTCTGGTACTTCAATATTTCAGTCACGATTAGCACGACAGATAGTATTAACAATCGACAGTTAAAAATAACACCTGAGCTATTTTTGTCAAATATTTACCAGCATTGTTTTCCTTTTTTCTAAACAAAAGGGAATGTTTGCAGAACGCATCAATTTCTGAGCATTAGCTGATTCAATTATATACGGATCAATGAGTTTACTGAGTGAAACATCAGTAATGAACACCACTAAACATGTATTTTCCTGCTGCATGTCTGTGTCTTCTCCTTCACAACTACGTCACATCTCATAATGAGTTACCGTACCGCTGAGGATATAGCTGCATAATGCAATGACCTCTAAGTGTTCTCCAGATGGAGCCTAGATTCTTAGAAAACAATCGTTATGAATCACAGAGGACACAATCCCACCTATCTGTGACTATATAAACACCAGTACAATATATATCCTATCTGTGACTATATAAACACCAGTACAATATATATCCTATCTGTGACTATATAAACACCAGTACAATATATATCCTATCTCATCGACTATATAAACACCAGTACAATATATATCCTATCTGTGACTATATAAACACCAGTACAATATATATCCTATCTGTGACTATATAAACACCAGTACAATATATATCCTATCTGTGACTATATAAACACCAGTAGAATATATATCCTATCTGTGACTATATAAACACCAGTAGAATATATATCCTATCTGTGTCTTTATAAACACCAGTACAATATATATCCTATCTGTGACTATATAAACACCAGTACAATATATATCCTATCTGTGACTATATAAACACCAGTACAATATATATCCTATCTGTGACTATATAAACACCAGTACAATATATATCCTATCTGTGACTTTATAAAGACCAGTACATTATATCTCATAATGCCTCTTCTGGAATTACCTTCATGTGTACTCCATGTATTGTTAGATTTTTTGAAATCACATTCGATTCCAAACCCACCTAATAGTTACTGGCAAAATTCTACACAGGCTGTTTATTTATGAATGTGTGTCCCGCCCTGACCTTAGAGAGCCGTTTTATTTCTCTATTTGGTTAGGTCAGGGTATGATTTGGGGTGGGCATTCTATGTTGTTTGTTTCTATGTTTTGGCCGGGTATGGTTCTCAATCAGGGACAGCTGTCTATCGTTGTCTCTGATTTGGAATCATACTTAGACAGCCTTTTTTCCTTTTGGTAGTTGTGGGTAGTTGTCTTCGTTTGTGCATGTATAGCCTTACGGAGCTTCACGGTCGTTTTTGTTGTACTATTGTTTTGTTGGCGACATTTGCAAATAAAGAAAAATGTACGCTCACCACGCAGCACCTTGGTCCATTCCATACGAAGATCGTGACGATGTTATTTATTTGATTAAGTGTATATTGTATAATGTATATTGTACACCTAAAATAGATACAAAATCAATGTTAAGTTCCACATGAGTAAGAGGCAAGGACAAATATTGTTTCAATGTTTCAATAGTTCAGAGAGAGATTAACCTTTTCCCTTCGATGGCAAATCATATGTGTGGAAGAGAGATAAGGAAATACCAAAGCTCTTGGTTCGCTTCCTTATACGTGTGAAGAGATCAGAAGTGTATTCAAATTGAAATGACAGACATGAATTATAAAACCCAGTGACATTTTCAGAAACCTTTGATTTTCCTGGTGTCTGTTTTACAGGGGTTTTAAACTTGACCAACCCCATGAGAGGTCTTTCAACCAATGAGTCATGCCAGGTACCACAGAATTAAATAGACCACTAGAATGGATTTTTGGCATTGCTGACAACATGGCCATGGGGCAGCCATCTTGGTCAGGGTGGCAACATGTCCACAGGACTGCCATCTTGGGCAGGGTGGCAACATGGCCACAGGGCAGGAATCTCTTTGCCAGGTACGCTTTGGTTGGAGATTTATTGTGTACACAGCTTTGTTAGGTACTAGACAGTTGTGTTGTTGATCTTTATTTTCTTAATATTTAAAGTAGTTAAGTTTACACAGAAAGATGTTAAAGTCAACAGGTGAAGATTTATGTTAATGACAAATCACAACAGCGAGTTTTAGAGTTATAGGAAATATTCTATTCATGTAAATTGTGAAAAGGAGGCCATCCTTTAATCAAGGTTTATACCAATGTCAAATTCAATAACTTTTCAGGGACTTTCTTTTAAAGAACTTCATTGTAATTTTCAAGGACCTCAACGTTATACAATTGTATAATGTATATTTTACCAGGCAAGTCAGTTAAGAACATATTCTTATTTTCAATGACGGCCTAAGAACAGTGGGTTAACTGTCTGTTCAGGGGCAGAACGACAGATTTGTATCTTGTCAGCTCGGGGGTTTGAACTTGCAACCTTGCGATTACTAATCCAATGCTCTAACCACTAGGCTACCCTGCTGCCCCATATAGTTGTACCCCCCCACAAAAAACATGCAAAAAGTGTAAAAGAAAACAAAACAAGTACACCGTTACCACTTTAAGAATAATGCATTTTTTCCAGCTTTGCCAATGCACTGAAATTCAAATGACCATTACATTCTAAAATATACCAAACAAAAATTTAAACGCAACATGTAAAGTGTTGGTCCCATGTTTCATGAACGGAAATTAAAAGATCCCAACATTTGTCCATATAAAAGCTTTTTTTCTCTGAAATGTTGTGCACAATTTTGTTAACATCCCTGTTAGTGAGCATTTCTCCATTTCCAAGATAATCCATCAACCTGACAGGTGCGGCATATCAAGAAGATGACTAAACAGCACGACCATTACACAGGTGCACCTTAGGCTGGGCACGATAAAATGCCACTCTAAAATGTGCAGTTTTGTCACAACACAATGCCACAGATGGCACTAGCTTTGAAGAAGCATAATGAACGCACAGATAATTAATAAGGGAGCAGGAGAACATGGCTAAAATAATTACAAGGGACTTTTGAGACACCAAATTTTGGCCATTTTTAAGGTAGACCTATTCCAGTACTTTCATTTCTGAGCTCCAAATTCAAGTTCAAATAAGCTACTTCAAGTCCCTTGTAGTGTTTAAAATTGCAGGTGTAACAGGGAAAACAAAATGTTTTTTGTCGTGTTATTTCATTACCAGTTCATAGTATGCATAAGTCCACTAGGCTGTGTAATCTGTTGTTTTATTATCCAGAAAAATTCATGGGAATAGCTTCGGGTGTACCGCAATAGACTATCCTACACAATTACGCACAGTAGACTCAGTGTCCAATTCGTAGCAAAAAAAACCCCACATGAAGTCATTACCCTGATGCTTTCTCTGTTAAATCTAGCGAGACCCTGCTGTAAATCAAGCAGACTACAACAGATGATCAACATCAAGTCACAAGGGATGTTAGATCCAACGTGGATCCAGGCGCAACTGATACACCAAAGTATTCTGGACATTCCTCTCAAACACATTCTTTCCAGCACTTGGGCTGTTGTTGCATTGCATGTGCTATCATAACATCATAACAGCTATTTGTTTGTCACTTGACTGTCATTACAAAAATGACTTACTGGATCAGATGATGGTGTGTGAGAATATCACAGCAAAACTAATCAGATGGACTCCAAATGTGCATCCAACAAGTATTATGAATAATTATTGAAGAACCACGATAAGGACATTATTCATTTCGTTTTAACCCTACAAATGCCGTGTCCCCACGGAAATGTAATTAACATGATAAAAAAATTCCCAGTCAAAATCCATCTGTTTAAGCTAGAGATACACTACATATACAAATGTATGTGGACAACGCTTCAAATTAATGGATTCATATGTTTCAACCACACACGTTGTTGAAAATTGAGCACACAGCCATGCAATCTCCATAGACAAACATTGGCAGTAGAATGGACTTACTGAAGAGCTCAGTGACATCCAACATAACACTGTCATAGGATGCCACCTTTACAACAAGTCAGTTTGACACATTTCTGCTCTGCTAGAGCTGCCCGCCGTCAACTGCAAGTGTCGTTATTGGGAAGTGGAAACATCTAGAAGAAACAACGGGCTCAGCCACGAAGTGGTAGGCCACACTATCTCACAGAATGGAACGGTCGATTGCTGAAGCGTGTAGTGCGTCAAAATCATCTGTCCTCGGTTGCATCACTCACTACCGATTTCCAAACTGTCTCTGGAAGCATCGTCAGCAAAATAACTGTTCATCAGGACCTTCATGACATAACATTCGGTAGCTCCTACTTATACATTCGTATTTAGCTAGTTAGCAGTATCCATGTAAATGTGCTATTACTTGTGCTAATGTTGTTAGCATTCTGTTAATAGATGCCCAAATGGGCTTTTTTTCATAGTTTTTGGTCGCCCCCTTGTGTACTAAGCCGGTAAAACCGCAAATCCCGGGATGAGAGAAGGACGATATGACAGTATGAACATCTGCATACCGCCCAAACCTAACTAGTACCCTAGTTTATAGAAAGACCCATGATGGTAAACATCAGTCTGAACGAGCATCTTTATTTATTTTTTTATATTTTTTTATTTCACCTTTATTTAACCAGGTAGGCCAGTTGAGAACAAGTTCTCAATTACAACTGCTACCTGGCCAAGATAAAGCAAAGCAGTGTGAACAGACAACACCACAGAGTTACACATAGGATAAACAAAAGTACAGTCAATAACAGAATAGAAAAGTCTATGTACAGTGTGTGTAAATGGAGTACGGAGGTAAGGCAATAAATAGGCCGTCGTAACGAAGTAATTACAATTTAGCAAATTAACACTGAAGTGAAAGATGTACAGATGATGATGTGCAAGTAGAAATACTGGTGTGCAAAAGAGCAAAACGTAACGGCATTCAGAGGAAGAACGTGTTCATCCTTTATTAGTTGAACTGAACACTGAACAGCAAAACAACAAAGAGAACAACCAAAACAGTTCTGTCTGGTGCAGACAAAAACAGAAAGCAACTACCCACAACCTAAGGTGGCAAAACAGGCTACCTAAGTATGATTCCCAATCAGAGACAACGAAAGACAGCTGTCCCTGATTGAGAACCATACCCGGCCGAAACATAGAAATACAAAAACCTAGACATACAAACATAGAATGCCCACCCAAATCACACCCTGACCAAACAAAAATAGAAACATACAAAGCAATCTACGGTCAGGGCGTGACACAAAAAAGTATATAAAAACAATATGGGGATGAAGTAGGTAGTTGGGTGGGCAATTTACAGATGGGCTATGCACAGCTGCAGCAATCGGTAAGCTGGTCAGACAGTTGATGCTTAAAGTTAGTGAGGGAGCTACGTATAAGTCTCCAACTTCAGTGATTTTTGCAATTCGTTCCAGTCACTGGCAAAAGAGAACTGGAAGGAAAGGCGGCCAAAGTGGGTGTTAGCTTTGGGGATGACCAGTGAGATATACCTGCTGGAGCGCGTGCTACGGGTGGGTGTTATTATGGTGACCAGTGAACTGAGATAAGGCAGAGCTTTACCTAGCAAAGACTTATAGATGACCTGGAGTCAGTGGGTCTGGCAACGAATATGAAGCGAGGGCCAGCCGACGAGAGCATACAGGTTGCAGTGGTGGGTGGTATATGGGGCTTTGGTTACAAAATAGATGGCACTGTGATAGACTGCATCCAGTTTGCTGAGTAGAGTGTTGGAGGCTATTTTGTAAATGACATCGCCGAAGTCAAAGATCGGTAGAATAGTCCGTTTTACAGGGTATGTTTGGCCGCGTGAGTAAAGGAGGCTTTGTTGCGAAATAGCAAGCCGGTTCTAGATGTAATTTTGGATTGGAAATGCTTAGTATGAGTCTGGAAGGAGAGTTTACAGTCTAGCCAGACACCTAGGTATTTGTAGTTTTCCACATATACTAGGTCAGAACCGTCCAGAGTAGTGATGCTAGTCGGGCGGGCGGGTGCGGGCAGCAATCGGTTGAAGAGTATGCATTTTGTTTTACTACCGTTTAAGAGCAGTTGAAGGCCACAGAATGAGTATTGTATGGTTTGGAGGTTTGTTAACACAGTGTCCAAAAAATGGCCAGATGTATACAGAAGGGTGTCCTCTGCGTAGAGGTGGATCAAGGAATCACCCGCAGCAAGAGCAACATCATTGATATATACAGAGAAAAGAGTCGGCCATAGAATTGAACCCTGTGGTACACCCATAGAGACTGCCAGCGGTCCGGACAACAGGCCCTCCGATTTGACACACTGAACTATGTCTAAGAAGTAGTTAGTGAACCAGGTGAGGCAGTCATTTGAGAAACCAAAGCTGTTGAGTCTGCCAATAAGAATTTGTTGATTGACAGAGTCGAAAGCCTTGGCCAGGTCAATGAAGACGGCTGCACAGTACTGTCTTTTATCGATGGCGGTTATAATATTGTTTAGGACCTTGAGCATGGCTGAGGTGCACCCGTGACCAGCTCGGAAACCAGATTGCACAGCGGAGAAGGTACGGTCGGATTTGAAATGGTCAGTGATCTGTTTGTTAACTTGGCTTTCGGAGACTCTAGAAAGGCAGGGCAGGATGGGTAATAGGTCTGTAACAGTTTGGGTCAAGCGTGTCTCCCCCTTTTGACAAGCGGGATGACCGCGGCAGCTTTCCAAACTTTTTGGAATCTCGGACGATACGAAAGAGAGGTTGAACAAACTAGGGTTGCAACAATGGCGGCGGATAAGATTGTCTAGCCCAGCTGATTTGTATGGGTCCAGGTTTTGCAGCTCTTTCAGAACATCTGCTATCTGGATTTGAGTGAAGGAGAAGCTGGGGAGACTTGGGTAAGTAGCTGTGGGGGATACGGGGCTGTTGGCCCGGGGTTGGGGTAGCCAGATGGAAAGCATGGCCAGCCATAGAGAAATGCCTATTGAAATTCTCGATTATCATGGATTTATTGTTGGTGACATTGTTTCCTAGCCACAGTGCTGTGGGCAGCTGAGAGGAGGTGCTCTTATTCTCAATGGACTTTACAGTGTCCCAGAACTTTTGTGAGTTTGTATTACAGGATGCAAATTTCTGTTTGAAAAAGCTATCCTTTGCTAACCTAACTGACTGTGTGTATTGGTTCCTGACTTCCCTGAAAAATTGCACATCCTGGGGACTATTCAATACTAGTGCAGTACGCCGCAGGATGTTTTTCTGCTGGTCGAGGGCAGTCAGGTCTGGAGTGAACCAAGGGCTCTATCTGTTCTTAGTTATAAATTATTTGAAATGGGCATGCTTATTTAAGATGGTGAGGAAATTACTTTTAAAGAACAAACAGGCATCCTCAACTGATGGGATGAGGTCAATATCCTTCCAGGATACCCGAGCCAGGTCGATTAGAAAGGCCTGCTTGCAGAAGTTTTGTAGGGAGCGATTGACAGTGATGAGGGGTGGTCGTTTGACCGTGGACCCATAACAGATGCAGGCAATGAGTCAGTGACTGCTGAGATCCTGATTGAAAACAGCAGAGGTGTATTTGGAACGCAAGTTGGTCAGGATAATATCTATGAGGGTGCCCATGTTTATGGATTTAGGGTTGTACCTGGTGGGTTCCTTGATGATTGAGGCCATCACGCTTAGATTGTAGGTGTTATTCTAGGTGTTATTCTACCTTATTTATAAGATTCTTAGAAGTTGAACATCCCCCGGGTTTGCCTAACTTCAGTTGAACTACAGTTTAGACTCTAGAAGAAAGATACTGTTTAGGAGGGCACCGATATTATATAACACATTTACAAAGTGAAAATGAGGCCCGTACGGTGTCCATAATATGACTCAGCAGTACATATTAGGACCAGAACTTTAGCAGTGACATCACACCTCCAGGGCCACCGCTGCCAACTTGTTCTTCTTCTGAAACTCCCATTAGTTTCTGATCCAAAAAGTTCCAGCCTTCCAGGGTGGCTGCTTGGTTTATTGCTTAATAAGTTGGTGAAGTCAGTGTCACCATGGAGCTTGTGGAGTTCTGGCCAAACTTTAGCCAATCACGATAGTTAGGCAGCTAGACCAGGGAAAGATACATTTTAGTCTTTGGAAATCAAAAAACTGCTTCTGTTTAGTCAGGTGTGGAACACTAGGGTGATTAGGCACTCATATGACAGGCATGGATGTTAGAAGCCAAGCAGAACTAACAATACTTCTGATCTCTGTGGGCCAATTAGCCTTAGAGTTCTCATGTAAACCCTTCATAAAGAGCCTGTGAATAGAGGCCATTACAGAGGGAGAGAGAGCCATGGCAGGCTTGTCAGGCGAGCCGTGTCTCAAGTGGTTATCACCCTGTCCAGTCATGCCTAAAGTCGTAACGGGTGAAAATGTTCAGCCACCATATGTGATGTTGAGTGGGACCAGAGCAGGCAATACAGACCAGACCATAACAGTCTGGATGGAACATTACAGTAATAGCCAGTCATTTGGGTGAGTCGTTGGTGAAGACACACATGGTTGATTGGTTGTTCGTATCATCATCAACATCATCATCATCATTCTTGATATAGTCTCAACATTGTTCACTGATCGCTTTAAAAACATTATGTCCTAGTATGAACACATTCAAATATGTCTATATTGGCATTAGATGTTCCTTTGAAATTAATTTGCATTTGGGATTCAAAGAATGCCTAAAAAATAATTGGAACGCTTCACGCATGCTTGTTAGTGTAGGGAGAGTTAGGTGTGTGGGCCTGTGTGTTGGAGTAGGGAGAGTTAGGTGTGTGGGCCTGTGTGTTGCTGTAGGGAGAATTAGCTGTGTGGGCCTGTGTGTTTTGGTGTAGGGAGAGTTAGGTGTGTGGGCCTGTGTGTTTTGGTGTAGGGAGAGTTAGGTGTGTGGGCCTGTGTGTTTTGGTGTAGGGAGAGTTAGTTGAGGCAGCTTGATGTACCAGTACACCCCCTTGACAGGACATTAGTCTATCACCTGTTTCTGTAGTGTGAGGCAGCTTGATGTACCAGTACACCCCCTGGACAGGACACTAGTCTGTCTCCTGTTTCTGTAGTGAGGCAGCTTGATGTACCAGTACACCCCCTAGACAGGACACTAGTCTATCTCCTGTTTCTGTAGTGTGAGGCAGCTTGATGTACCAGTACACCCCCCTAGACAGGACACTAGTCTGTCTCCTGTTTCTGTAGTGAGGCAGCTTGATGAACCAGTACACCCCCTAGACAGGACACTAGTCTCTCCTGTTTCTGCAGTGTGAGGCAGCTTGATGTACCAGTACACCCCCTTGACAGGACATTAGTCTATCACCTGTTTCTGTAGTGTGAGGCAGCTTGATGTACCAGTACACCCCCTGGACAGGACACTAGTCTGTCTCCTGTTTCTGTAGTGAGGCAGCTTGATGTACCAGGACACCCCCTGGACAGGACACTAGTCTGTATGGTGACAGCCTGTACAGTGCGCTTATCTTTACCATTGCTTTGAATTGATGCATCAAATAAAATTCAAATTGTATTTGTTCCCAGAATACAATAGGTGTAGAGGCTTACTTACTAGCCTTTAAAACCAACAATGCAGTTTTAAGAAAAAAATACCCCCAAAAATAAATATATATATATATATTACAAAAATAAGAAGAAATAAAAGTAAAAAAAATAATTAAAGAGCAGCAGTGAAATAGCAAATCAAATCAAATTTTATTTGTCACATAGACATGGTTAGCAGATGAATGCGAGCGTATCGAAATGCTTGTGCTTCTATTTCCGACAATGCAGTAATAACCAGTAATGCAGTAATCTAACCTAACAATTCCACAACTACTACATTATACACACACAAGTGTAAAGGGATACCTATTGAAGTGAATTAGATGATGAGCATCGTCTCAGTTGGTAACTGTTAATGACTTACATCAGCAAACCAGTTGCTTTTAGTGTAAAGAGATTTTAAGCAAGAGTCTACGAGTATGTCTTGTGTACGACCTTCCACCTTCCCGATTCTCATGTCGTTTGCAACTGACCTTAGAGCAAGGCACTAAAGTCCCTCTAGATAAGAGCGACTGCTACAGTAAATGACTAAAACAATTATAATAACAGATATATATATATATATATATATAGAATATTTAGATTTGCGTCCTAAACTTAGGTCTGTCCCCTATTCCCTAAGTAGTGCACTTCTTTTGGATCAGGGTCCTATAGGGAATAGGTTACCATTTCTGGATAGACAGGAATCCGTTAACGCAGCAGGAGGAGCAGATGCTTCCCTGATTGGTTGAACGGATGGAGTTTTTGATGATAGCAGGATTGATTATAGTGTAGGGAGCAACTGTATTTTCTTAGACACTTGCTCACTTGATAGGAGGTTAGTTAGATGAATAGCAACATCACTCAACCGGCCTGCATGGGGTAAGGCGTGCAGCCACATCGTTCTAGCGGCCTGCATGGGGTAGGCCTATGTTTTAGGCTTACACCTGGAAATACAGAACCAGCAACATGAGAAACCGCTTCATAGCTTCCTTCGGGATGAAGGGATCGTTCAGAGATAAATGACCCCACGGTGTTGATAGATACAGCGAAATACATTTGGCTTTAAATGAAAATTGCAGTAGTTCAACTCAAGAGATATCTGTTCAAGTCCCATGATTTTCTGTGTGGATACACAACACTTGTGCAATTTCATCTCCCACAAAATCTGACATGAATGGCTAGGCTCTATTAACTGAGACGGAGAGGCCTTCGGCTGGTCTGTAACTACTGCTATTAATCCATATACTGTAGCTACTGTAGTCGTTGCTGTATCAGGATGTATGAAATAACAGAATTGTCCGTTCGTTCTAAAAAATATAATAAAAATAAAACCCATACCATTATACTGTTTCTGTATTGAACTCGATGTTAGACTCACAATCAATTTGTGATGTTGTGAAATTTATTGCAGATATTATGAGAAAGTGTATTGTCATTTCTGACGTGGTAGTACACTGTATATCCATTCACTTCTATGGTTATAGTTGATGGTGATGTAACCTGATAGTGATTATAGTTGATGATGTAACCTGATAGTGATTATAGTTGATGGTGATGTAACCTGATAGTGGTTATAGTTGATGGTGATGTAACCTGATAGTGATTATAGTTGATGATGTAACCTGATAGTGATTATAGTTGATGGTGATGTAACCTGATAGTGGTTATAGTTGATGGTGATGTAACCTGATAGTGATTATAGTTGATGGTGATGTAACCTGATAGTGATTATAGTCGATGGTGATGTAACCTGATAGTGATTATAGTTGATGGTGATGTAACCTGATAGTGATTATAGTTGATGGTGATGTAACCTGATAGTGATTATAGTTGATGGTGATGTAACCTGATAGTGATTATAGTTGATGGTGATGTAACCTGATAGTGATTATAGTTGATGGTGATGTAACCTGATAGTGATTATAGTTGATGGTGATGTAACCTGATAGTGATTATAGTTGATGGTGATGTAACCTGATAGTGATTATAGTTGATGTAACCTGATAGTGATTATAGTTGATGGTGATGTAACCTGATAGTGATTATAGTTGATGGTGATGTAACCTGATAGTGATGATAGTGGTTATAGTTGATGGTGATGTAACCTGATAGTGATTATAGTTGATGGTGATGTAACCTGATAGTGATTATAGTTGATGGTGATGTAACCTGATAGTGATTATAGTTGATGGTGATGTAACCTGATAGTGATTATAGTTGATGGTGATGTAACCTGATAGTGATTATAGTTGATGGTGATGTAACCTGATAGTGATTATAGTTGATGGTGATGTAACCTGATAGTGATTATAGTTGATGGTGATGTAACCTGATAGTGATTATAGTTGATGGTGATGTAACCTGATAGTGATTATAGTTGATGGTGATGTAACCTGATAGTGATTATAGTTGATGGTGATGTAACCTGATAGTGGTTATAGTTGATGGTGATGTAACCTGATAGTGATTATAGTTGATGGTGATGTAACCTGATAGTGATTATAGTTGATGGTGATGTAACCTGATAGTGATTATAGTGATTATAGTGATGATGTAACCTGATAGTGATTATAGTTGATGGTGATAACCTGATAGTGATTATAGTTGATGGTGATGTAACCTGATAGTGATTATAGTTGATGGTGATGTAACCTGATAGTGATTATAGTGGTTATAGTTGTGATGTAACCTGATAGTGATTATAGTTGATGTAACCTGATAGTGATTATAGTTGATGGTGATGTAACCTGATAGTGATTATAGTTGATGATGATAGTGATTAACCTGATAGTGATTATAGTTGATGGTGATGTAACCTGATAGTGATTATAGTTGATGGTGATGTAACCTGATAGTGATTATAGTTGTTGATGTAACCTGATAGTGATTATAGTTGATGGTGATGTAACCTGATAGTGATTATAGTTGATGGTGATGTAACCTGATAGTGATTATAGTTGATGGTGATGTAACCTGTGATTATAGTGATTCAAATCAAATCAAATGATCAAATGATTATAGTTATTTGTCATTATACATGGTTGATGTAAGCATATGTTAATGGTGATGTAAGTGTGTAGCGAAATGCTTGTGATTATTGATAGTTCCGACAATGCAGTAATAACTGAGCAAGTAATCTAAGTTGAACAATTAACCTGATAGTGATTATAGTTGAAAAAAGTTGATGTGATGTAACACAGTGATTATAGTTGGGATAAAGAATATGTTATAGTTGATGGATAATGAATGATTATAGTGATGGTGACAACCAGCATAGATTATAGATACAGTAGATGATATGATTATAGTATATAACATAGTGATTATAGTTGATGTGATGTAACCATAGTGGCATAGTTAAAGTGGCTAGTGATACATGTATTATAGTTGAAGTGATGCAGTAGATGATTATAGAGTACAGTGATCAACCGTATGCATATAGTTGAGATGAACAATGATTATAGTTGGGTGATGTAACATTATGATAAGATTATAGCATTGTTTAAAGTTGATAGTGATATAACCTGATAGTGATTATAGTTGATGGTGATTAACCTGATAGTGATTATAGTTGATTAAAGTGGCTATAGTAGAGTGTGTCATTGACAGTGTGTTGGTGAGTATGGTGATGTAACCTCATATGATTATAGTGATGGCTGATTTAACAGTCTGATGGCCTTGAGTGATTATAGTTGATGGTGATGTAACCTGGATAGAAGCTGTTTTTAGTCTCTATAGTTCCCAGCTTTGATGCACCTGATAGTGACCTCGCCTTCTGGATGGATTATAGTTGGGGTGATGTAACAGGCAGTGGCTCTGATAGTGATGGTTGATGTAACCTGATAGTGATTATTTATGGCCTTGATAGTGATTATAGTTGATGTAGGTGTAACCTGGAGGATTATAGGATAGTTTGTAACCGATAGTGATTATAGTTGATGGTGATGTAACCTCACTAGTGATTATAGTTGAGAGTAACCTTAGTGGTTATAGTTGATGGTAGTTGATTATAGTTGGCGGTGATTATAGATTTGCCAGGTGATGCTAACCTAGTGAGTGCATTATAGAAGTTTGATGAGTGATTATTGGTGACAACCTGATAGTGATTTCTTCAGCCTCCTGAGGTTATAGTTGATGGTGATGTGCGCCTGATAGTCCTGATGGTGACTGATAGTGATTATATGCTGTCTGTGATTGAGTTGACCAATTCAGTTTGTCTGTGATGTGATTATGTTGATGGTGCCTGATTATAGTGAACTTATAGTTGATGGTGATGTAACCCTAGTGATTATACTGTTCCATCGATAGTGATTATAGTTGATGGTGATGGGTGATTATCCCTCTGCTAGTGATTATACGTTTTAACCTGATAGTGATTATAGTTGATGGTGATCTCCTTAGTTTTGTTGACGTGATGAGTGTGAGGTTATTTTCCTGACACCACATAGTGATTATAGTTGATGGTGATGTAACCTGATAGTGATTATAGTGATGGTGGCCGTCTGATTATAGTTGATGGTGATGTAACCTGACCACTGTTAGTTGTGATGTAACCTGCAAACTTGATGATTGAGTTGAGTGATTATAGTTGATGGTGACGCTGATAGTGATTATAGTCGATGTAACCTGATAGTGATTATAGTTGACAGGGATGTAACTGATAGTGATTATAGTTCAGATGATTACCCTTGTGGGGATTATGTTGAGTGATGTAACCGGGGAGTGATTATATGTTGTTGCCTACCCTCATAGTGATTATAGTTGGGTGATGTAACCCGTAGTTGATGGAAGTCCAGTACCCAGTTGTGATTATAGTTGATGGTGATGTAACCAGGGTAGTGAGTTGATGGTGAGCTTGGAGTGATTATACTGATGGTATTGAATGATTATAGTGATTATAGTTGATGGTGATGATTATAGTTGATGGTGATGTAACCTGATAGTGATTATAGTTGATGGTGATGTAACCTGATAGTGATTATAGTTGATGTAACCTGATAGTGATTATAGTTGATGGTGATGTAACCTGATAGTGATTATAGTTGATGGTGATGTAACCTGATAGTGATTATAGTTGATGGTGATGTAACCTGATAGTGATTATAGTTGATGGTGATGTAACCTGATAGTGATTATAGTTGATGGTGATGTAACCTGATAGTGATTATAGTTGATGGTGATGTAACCTGATAGTGATTATAGTTGATGGTGATGTAACCTGATAGTGATTATAGTTGATGGTGATGTAACCTGATAGTGATTATAGTTGATGGTGATGTAACCTGATAGTGATTATAGTTGATGGTGATGTAACCTGATAGTGATTATAGTTGATGGTGATGTAACCTGATAGTGATTATAGTTGATGGTGATGTAACCTGATAGTGATTATAGTTGATGGTGATGTAATGATAGTAACCTGATAGTGATTATAGTTGATGGTGATGTAACCTGATGTAGTGATTATAGTTGATGGTGATGTAACCTGATAGTGATTATAGTTGATGGTGATGTAACCTGATAGTGATTATAGTTGATGGTGATGTAACCTGATAGTGATTATAGTTGATGGTGATGTAACCTGATAGTGATTATAGTTGATGGTGATGTAACCTGATAGTGATTATAGTTGATGGTGATGTAACCTGATAGTGATTATAGTTGATGGTGATGTAACCTGATAGTGATTATAGTTGATGGTGATGTAACCTGATAGTGATTATAGTTGATGGTGATGTAACCTGATAGTGATTATAGTTGATGGTGATGTAACCTGATAGTGATTATAGTTGATGGTGATGTAACCTGATAGTGATTATAGTTGATGGTGATGTAACCTGATAGTGATTATAGTTGATGGTGATGTAACCTGATAGTGATTATAGTTGATGGTGATGTAACCTGATAGTGATTATAGTTGATGGTGATGTAACCTGATAGTGATTATAGTTGATGGTGATGTAACCTGATAGTGATTATAGTTGATGGTGATTATAGTGATTATAGTTGATGGTGATGTAACCTGATAGTGATTATAGTTGATGTGATAACCTGATAGTGATTATAGTTGATGGTGATGTAACCTGATAGTGATTATAGTTGATGGTGATGTAACCTGATAGTGATTATAGTTGATGGTGATGTAACCTGATAGTGATTATAGTTGATGTGATTACCTGATAGTGGATAGTGATTATAGTTGATGGTGATGTAACCTGATAGTGATTATAGTTGATGGTGATGTAACCTGATAGTGATTATAGTTGATGGTGATGTAACCTGATAGTGGTTATAGTTGATGGTGATGTAACCTGATAGTGATTATAGTTGATGGTGATGTAACCTGATAGTGATTATAGTTGATGGCGATGTAACCTGATAGTGATTATAGTTGATGGTGTTGTAACCTGATAGTGATTATAGTTGATGGTGATGTAACCTGATAGTGATGATAGTGGTTATAGTTGATGGTGATGTAACCTGATAGTGATTATAGTTGATGGTGATGTAACCTGATAGTGATTATAGTTGATGGTGATGTAACCTGATAGTGATTATAGTTGATGGTGATGTAACCTGATAGTGATTATAGTTGATGGTGATGTAACCTGATAGTGATTATAGTTGATGGTGATGTAACCTGATAGTGATTATAGTTGATGGTGATAACCTGATAGTGATTATAGTTGATGGTGATGTAACCTGATAGTGATTATAGTTGATGTAACCTGATAGTGGATTATAGTTGATGGTGATGTAACTGATAGTGATTATAGTTGAGTGATTATAGTTATAGTTGATGATGTAACCTGATAGTGATTATAGTTGATGGTGATGTAACCTGATAGTGATTATAGTTGATGGTGATGTAACCTGATAGTGATTATAGTTGATGGTGATGTAACCTGATAGTGATTATAGTTGATGGTGATGTAACCTGATAGTGATTATAGTTGATGGTGATGTAACCTGATAGTGATTATAGTTGATGGTGATGTAACCTGATAGTGATTATAGTTGATGGTGATGTAACCTGATAGTGATTATAGTTGATGGTGATGTAAGTGATTATAGTGATTATGTAACCTGATTGATGTTGATGTAACCTGATAGTGATTATAGTTGATGGTGATGTAACCTGATAGTGATTATAGTTGATGGTGATGTAACCTGATAGTGATTATATAGTGATTATATGTAACCTGATTGATGTAACCTGATAGTGGTTATAGTTGATGGTGATGTAACCTGATAGTGATTATAGTTGATGGTGATGTAACCTGATAGTGATTATAGTTGATGGTGATGTAACCTGATAGTGATTATAGTTGATGGTGATGTAACCTGATAGTGATTATAGTTGATGGTGATGTAACCTGATAGTGATTATAGTTGATGGTGATGTAACCTGATAGTGATTATAGTTGATGGTGATGTAACCTGATAGTGATTATAGTTGATGTTGTTGTTATCTGACTATGATTATAGTTGATGGTGATGTAACCTGATAGTGATTATAGTTGATGGTGATGTAACCTGATAGTGATTATAGTTGATGGTGATGTAACCTGATAGTGATTATAGTTGATGGTGATGTAACCTGATAGTGGTTATAGTTGATGGTGATGTAACCTGATAGTGGTTATAGTTGATGGTGATGTAACCTGATAGTGATTATAGTTGATGGTGATGTAACCTGACAGTGATTATAGTTGATGTTGTTGTTATCTGACTATGATTGTAGTTGGCGGTGTTGTAACCTGATAGTGGTTGAATTTCCCTGACTATTTCTCCTTGTGTTACAACACGTTGTATGGTTCGTTTTGAATAGGGTAGTGCACATTATAGTAGCTAGAATTCTCCTCCTGAAATCCCATTTGTTACAATTATGTCGTTCTTGTAACCCGTCGAGCAATTCCAGAGCTTTTAACAAACACTGTTAATTAAGCAACAAGGAATATTCATGTTTCCACGGTGACTGATGTGTCTCGGTGGAGGAAGGTCATTGGTCAAGAGCCTCTGTCAACAGGTCCACCATTGAAAGGGACACCGCTTCTAGCGCTTGGATCTCAAAAGCTACAATTAAAAATATATATATATCGTTCTCGAATTGCAGTAGGTATCTTATATAATTGTATATGCATTAGGTACCTTATATAATGTTAGATGCAGTAGGTACAATTTATATATTTAGGTGCAGTAGGTACCTTATATATATATGGCTATAGTGCCACTGAAGCTTAAAATTGAACAATACCTAAGACTTGGCCTGATCATCTTAACAGGGTTTACAGTATGAAAGTTCCATGTATTAAATATACCGTTTAGAGAGAATAGTGGATGTAACTCGTGGATACAGTATGTATATATATCCTACATGACTTCAGGAAGTATTCACAACCTTTGACTTCTTCCTCATTTTGTTGTGTTACGGCCTGCATTTAAAAAAAATATTACATTTAGATGTTTCGGGGTCACTGGTCTACACACAAACCCCCACAACATCAAAGTGGAATTATGTTTTTATTTTTTTTATTTACGTATACAAATGTACGTATACGTTTACGTTTACGTATACAAATGAATTACAAATGAAAAGATGAAATGTCTTGAGTTATTAAGTATTTTAACCCCTTTGTTTTGGCAAGCCTAAATAAGTTCAGGAGTAAACATTTGCTTTAACAAGTTACATAATAAGGATCATGGTGTTTAACATGATTTTTGAATGACTACCTCACCTCTGTACCCCACAGATACAATTATATGTAAAGTCAATTATATGTGAATTTCAAACACAGATTCAACCAAAAAGACCAGGGAGATTTTCCAATGGTTCATAAATAAGGGCACCTATTGGAGAATAAAATGAAAAGGAGACATTGAATATCCCTTTTGAGCATGGTATTAATACCAAAACAATTAACAAAGTGAAAAAAGGAAGGCTGTACTGAAAAAAATATTCCAAAATATGCATCCTGTTTGCAACAAGCCATTAAAGTAACACTTCCAAAAATGTAGCAAAGACATTAACTTCATGTCCTGAATGCAATGTGTTATGTTTGGGGCGAATCCAATACAACATATTACTGCAACACTGTAACACTATCCATACCACTCTCTACATAGTGGTGGTTGCCTCATGTTATGGGTATATTTGCAATTGTTGAGGACTGGTGAGTTTTTCAGGATAAAAATAAACTGAATGGAGCTAAACACAGGCAACATCCTATAGGAAAACCTGGTTCAGTCTACTTTCCACCAGTCACTGGGGGAAAATTCACCTTTCAGCAGGAACTTAACTTAAAACACAAGGCCAAATCTACACTGGAATTGCTTCCCAAGAAGACAGTGAATGTTGCTGATTGGTCGAGTTACAGTTTTGACTTAAATCTACTGGAAAATCTATTGAAAATTTTCAAAATGGTTGACTAGCAATGATCAACAATCAATTTGAAAGAACTTGAAGTTTGAAAATAATAATTGGCAAATGTTGCACAATCCAGGTGTGGAAAGCTCTTACCCAGAGACTTACCCGGAAAGACTCATGGCTGAAAATTGCTGCTATGAGGTGATTCCACAAAGTATTGACTCAGGGGTGTGAATACTTATATAAATGAGATATTGCTGTATTTAATTGTCAATACATTTGCAAAAAAAAAAAAAAAAACATATTTTCACTTTGTCATTTTATGGGGAATTTAGGTAGGTGAAAGGAAAAATCAATCCATTTTGAATTCAGGTTGCAACAACAACCAAATGTGGAATAAGTCAAGGGGTATGAATACTTTCTGAGGGTTCTGTATATCTAATTGTAAGTTGCTCTGAATAAGAGCGTCTGCTAAATGACTCCAATGTAAAATGTAGGTTGAATATGCTGCTTAGAGAGTAGGACCAGGACACTAAGTGTTCATTCCACACCATGACCAACAAATTGTCCTTTAAACACAATTCATGAGTGGCATTCTACGTCAAGCATTTCACAAATTCTTCTATCTCAGTTAAATGTCCGCCATAAACCTGCATGGCGCTACCAGACGTTATATTGATTGGTCTAAATGGTAATGTCTTTAGAGCCAAGACATCTGATGTTTCACCATTAAATCAGAGATAAAGCATGTAACATTCTAATGATATTTACCAACAGCTGTTATACTGCTGCTTGCCTGGGGGGGGACCAGTCTACTGTTTATAGCCCCAGTGGTTGTCTTCATTGATTTCATCAGGGGAAAATAGAATCAATAAAAATATCAGGCAGTAGAGATGTTCCTAAACAATATTTTCATCTTTAAAGGGCAAACAAGTCCAAAACATTAACACCTTTGATGCATTATATTACATACATAGAAACAATGGACATCTACAAACCCTTTGGAGCTGACAAAGGAACAAACGTAATTGTCAAAATCCCACTTGCTCAAAATTCCACTTGCCAGAACTTGGGACTCCATGATGATGCTTTACTTCTGTAAGAGTTAGTAGAAATCACTTTCGCTTAACATAGTAATTTATAGTAATCCAAAATTAGCTAAAATACATTCCCTAAACTACAATTAGGTCATATAGCTGTTCCAGTGAACCGAAGGCCTCTGGAGCCTAAGAACTATGGGTTTATTCTTATTGGTTATAACATGAAAGCCTTGATAACTTCTTTGTCAAAAAGCACCAGTGTTTCATCAAGGAGGGACGTATTTATGTATGTTAGCTGTGCATGGTGCTATGTTAGCGGCTGCGCCCATAATTGCTTCGTTAAAACCAGTTGCTTTGTGTGTCCTAGAGTAATTAAGTAGATGGAATTTTACATTACACTAGTGAAAATTAACAAAGAACACATCTGGGTGTCCCATAGGTTTAGTCATTAAAAAGCCCATTATTTTTCAAATGACTTTCTCAATCTTTCTGCCCCTCTAATCCTAAGGTATTTCCCCATGGATACTTGCTGTTACTGTTTTTGAATGACTCCTTTAGGAAAGTTAACATTTAGAGACCGTATGTCCTGTTTTGGCTGCTCTTCTACGAGGTGAACCCTATTTTCACTGGCAGCCATGATGGTTAGAGAACTGACAATCTCCAGACTTGCAGGTATCAGTGCCAAATCAGTTGTAGTCCCCATTTCAAGTAGGCTACTCAGTCCTTGCCATTATCTACCACTGTCTGGTGATTAAATCTCATTCATTCTGACTTCAGAAGTTTATTGGTATTTGTAACCACCTAATTGTTTTATCTTGTGGTTTTATCTTTATAGCTGAGAATCTGCTTTAGAGAAACACCTGCTGTCAATACATTTGAAGTGTATTTTCTATTCTCTGAATTCACAGAGTGGAGATGACACCACATTTACATGCACACCAATATCCCATTATTATTCGGGATAGTCAAGTATTCCGATTTTAGTTGAAAGATATATACATCATATCTAGTTTACAATAACCCGAAAAAGCTTGTATCCCAGGTTATCAGAAATGAGGATAAAATCCCTGGAATATGCTGATTTTAGACGGGATACTGTAGCATTGTAAACATCTTATCTAGTTTACTGTTGTTGGTTTTTTTTGCGGTCAGCAAAGGCTCAGTTTCGCATATCATTGGTGTTGTGTGCTGTTTTTATCTGGTTGTCAAACAAATCACTTCAAATAATAATAATTTATTTTGCTGATACTGATGCTGATTTTGCTGACCTGTACAGCATACTGGCTTCCTTCACCCATGTTTTCCCACATGTTTCGGCTTTATAATTACTGACATTTCATAGTTTGTCGACTATAGTTACATACATCCAGCTTTTTTTCTGTCATAACTTGTTGCCCCTGAAGACTAAATAAAGTTGCGCTCACCAGAATAACGTTTTACATTGATAGAAGGAATTAATTAGTCATTTCGTTAATTAACACCGGTAAAGTTGTCTGTTTCGTTTAGGGACCGGGGAGAAAATGCAATAACTACAAAAACAAAAGTGAAAAGATTGGCCCTGTGCAAAATGTCCAAATGTCATCAGTTTGAACGATTTTAAGGGAATGACAGGCTGAGAAAATGACGACACACGTTTCTGATCTACAGTTAGTCTTGGGTACATATTTTATGTGGTTGAAATGCTGTCTGTTTGTATAAACCTGTCAAAGATAACACATGACATTACACGCTCATTCACAATAAATAAGTTATATTTCTCCACTCCTGTTCCCGGGACAAAATTAACATTTGTTGTATCCTTTTACTGCAAGAAATGCGTAATTCTGCATTAGTTAATATTATATTAGGGCCTTAGGGTATCACTGTTCAATCCAATGATCTAATACGATCATTCAAGTTACATAATACAATATTAGTTTCAATGTTTCAATTTTCTGATCCACTCATACAATTTTAAAATATCCACGGAGTTTCAATGTCAAGGATATTTTGATATTATTATTCTTTTTATTCAATTTTTGACAACCCCCTTGTATCCTTTGAAAATGTTTAGCTGGAATATTGGTGGGGTTAGAGAAACTACAGTGATTTCTAAGCATGTGCTTCAAGCATACACTACTATTACAGTGAGCAGGGAGGCACGTTGAGAGAGAGAGACATTTGGATGAGGCCACTCAACCAAAGAGGTAAATTAATGGGGTCTTTAGGATGAGAAATCTCACTCACACACACACACACACACACACACACACACACACACACACACACACACACACACACACACACACACACACACACACACACACACACACACACACACACACACACATGCCCTGGGGCTTTACTAGAACCCATGCCCTGTGGCTATGCAAGCTGCACGTTTTCCATCACAAGAGTTCAGGGGCAGTCCTTCTCAAAGTAATCTGTGCATTATGCACGCAACGTCTTTGCAGTCAGTGTCATCACCAAAACAGTTAACTCCTGACAACGCAATGGTATAGCATTGCTTTGGGGGTGGTGTGTGTGTGTGTGTGTGTGTGTGTGTGACCACTTCCAAGGACCACAGCAAGGTGTAGGTTCATCTCCCCTGAACTGAAGTGGTAGCATCCACAGCAAGGTGTAGGTTCATCTCCCCCTGAGCTGAAGTGGTAGCATCCACAGCAAGGTGTTGGTTCATATCCTCCTGAACTGAAGTGGTAGCATCCACAGCAAGGTGTTGGTTCATCTCCCCCTGAGCTGAAGTGGTAGCATCCACAGCAAGGTGTTGGTTCATCTCCTCCTGAACTGAAGTGGTAGCATCCACAGCAAGGTGTTGGTTCATATCCTCCTGAACTGAAGTGGTAGCATCCACAGCAAGGTGTTGGTTCATATCCTCCTGAACTGAAGTGGTAGCATCCACAGCAAGGTGTAGGTTAATCTCCCCCTGAACTGAAGTGGTAGCATCCACCTTCCTCTTGAACTACAAACTTAGAAATCACGCAGTTTCCAGCAGCAACGGCAATATTTTCCTTTTCCTTTTCAAATGAATAGAGGAAAATTGTTACAATTTGAAAAACATAAAAAATGTACCTTGTAGAAAATCAGGATTTTATACATTGAAAACAATTTTCTATCCTTCAATCTAAATGAATGGATCATAAAATGTAAATGTTCAGAAATTGAAACTACTGTTTTAATTTGAAGGAGTGTGCTAGATCATCAAACTAATACGTGTTCCACAGACCCCTTGTTATAGGCCTACTGTCAGTGTCTGTATTTCAGATCATATTCCATATGAGCTTGAATGAGGGATATTCTGTTTATTCATGGACACAATTCAGATATTCGTGAGCGGGATATCAAAGATGCATGTAAACGGCTTATCCGGAATAACACCTTAAGCGGGATATGAGCTACTATCCTTTAATACTGTGCACATGCTAACGCGGTCACCGTAATGTCGGCCCGTGTATTCCTATTAAGTTGAAGCCTTACACACGAAAAACATTTGCGTTCCTCGAGGGCTCTTTAGGAAAGGTGATGATTCTATGTGAGCGTGTCAATGATTCTTTGCAGTTTAAAAAAAAAGGGGTTCTATCCTTAATTAGTGGTAATTATAATATAAGGCGTGTCTGAGTGTCATTCCAGTTAATCGAATCTGTTGTAATATGCTATTACATGTTATACACTGAGGGATACAAAACATTAGGAACACCTGCTCTTTCCATGACATAGACTGACCAGGTGAATCCAGGTGAACGCTATGATCCCTTGTTGATGTCACCTGTTAAATCCACCTCAATCAGTGTAGATGAAGGGGAGGAGACATGTAGATGAAGGGGAGGAGACAGGTCAAAGAAGGATTTTTAAACCTTGAAACAATTAAGACATGGATTGTGCATGTGTGCCATTCAGTTTATTAATTGTACCTTTATTTAACTAGGCAAGTCAGTCAAGAATAAATTCTTATGTACAATTACGGCCAAACCCTAACCCGGACAATTCTGGGGCAATTGCGTGTCAACCTATGGGACTCCCAATCACGGCCGGTTTTGATACAGCCTAGAATCGAACCAGGGTCTGTAGTGACACCTCTAGCACTGAGATGCAATGCCTTAGAGCACTGCGCCACTTGAAGTGCCTTTGAACGGGGTATGGTTGTAGGGGCCAGGCGCACCGGTTTGTGTCAAGAAATGCAACACTTCTGGGGATTTATAACACTTAACAGTTTCCCGTGTGTATCAAGAATAGTCCACCACCCAAAGCAATCCAGTCAACTTGACACAAACGTGGAAAGCATTGGAGTCAACATGAGCCAGCATCCCTGTGGAACGCTTTTGACACCATGCCCCGAACAAATTGTTCTGAAGGCAAAAGGAGTCTGGTATACTCGGTGTCTACGACTATGGCTAGTTACGGTGTCTTGTGAAAGACTCATGTACGGCATTGTGTCAATTGAGAACGGTTGACTAAGTTAGTAGTTCTTAATTCACTCCTCAGGGACCCTCAGTCATTCCAGACCTAGCACACCTGACGCAACTTAATAAACACAATAATAAAACCAATGGGAAATGTAACAGTATATTATGGCTATTAAACCGAAATAAAAGAGAAACCTTATGATTCTACAAAGAACTTTTTAGATAGAGAAAGATTTTTAAAGGAACCATTCTCTACAAAGGTTCAATAAATAACAATAACAACAATATTTTATATAGCCCTCCAAAAAAAAGGGTTGTAAACCATAGCGGAAACACGTGTTTGGTGCTATATCTAATATTTTTTTTAATGATTCTTTATAGAACATTTGGAAAGGGTTCTATACTGTTTCACAACAGTGGTCCTCCAGTACCCCACAACAGTACATAATTGTATTGCAATCCTGGACAAGAACACCTGATTCAACTTGTCAACTAATCATCAAGCCCTCAATTACTTGAATGAGATGTTTGTGTCGAATGGCTGTCTTTTGGGGGGGGTGCATCCTGAACATATGACATCTTGGCAGAGACCCCTGAGTAACAAGATCCTTGACATTCAGGTCTTATTTTGTTCACAATTTGAATCCCAAGAAGAAAAATAACTTGAATGAGTATCTACAAGGTAGCCCGTTGTTGCTGTGTGGAAAATCACTTGTTTTCCCCTCTGTGCCTCTGAGACAAAAAATCTTCTGGACACAACAGTTGCTGATGGAATTATTTCTAAAACTGCTATCACACACACACACACACACACACACACACACACACACACACACACACACACCATGCCGGAACACAGCTATTCAGCTTGAATGGTTGCCATGTCAACAGCCATAGTTTTTTTCTTGGACACATGGGGTGTTAAACCTCAAACAAAATAAAGACATCTTTGTATTGCCGCCTATACATTGTTGAATGTTGGCTTATTATGACCAGAACAAGACTTTTTAAATAGCCTCATGCACAGACAGGAAGCATAGGCCAGTACTTTACCTAGGCCAGTACTTTACCTAGGCCAGTACTTTAAGTTGATTCTGCAACTAAAAGGATCATGAATGTTCGGCTTGTAGACTGCATGTCTATACGTTATATACTGCATGTACAGACTGCATGTATAGAGACTGCATTTACAGACTGCATATAGATACTGCATGTATAGAGACTGCATGTATTGAGACTGCATGTATAAACTACATGAATAGAATGCATATATAGACTGCATGTATAGAGACTGCATGTATAGAGACTGCATATATAGACTGAATGCAGAGACTGCATGTATAGAGACTGCATATGTAGACTGCATGTAGAGACTACATGTATAGAGACTGCATATATAGACTGCATGTATAGAGATGCATGTATATAGACTGTGGGTATAGACTGCATGTATAGAGACTGCATGTATAGAGATGCATGTATAGAGACTGCACGCATAGAGATGCATGTATAGAGACTGTGGGTATAGAGACTCCATGTATAGAGACTGCAGGTATAGAACGCATGTATAGAGATTCATGTATAGAGACTGCATGTATAGACTGCATATATAGAGTCTGCATGTATAGAGACTGCATGTACAGAGACTGTGAGTATAGAGACTGCATGTACAGAGACTGCATGTACAGAGACTGATGGTATAGGGACTGCATGTATAGAGACTGCGGGTATAGAGACTGCATGTATAGAGACTGCATGTATAGAGACTGCGTGTACAGAGACTGTGGGTATAGAGATGCATGTATAGAGACTACGTGTATAGAGACTGCATGTACAGAGACTGCATGTACAGAGACTGATGGTATAGAAACTGCATGAATAGAGACTGCATGTATAGAGACTGCATGTACAGAGACTGTGTGAATAGAGACTGCATGTATAGAGACTGCAGGCATAGAGACTGTGGGTATAGAGACTGCATGTATAGAGACTGCGGGAATAGAGACTGCATGTATAGAGACTGCATGTATAAACTGCATGAATAGATTGCATATATAGACTGCATGTATAGAGACTGCATATATAGACTGCATGTAGAGACTGCATGTATAGAGACTTCATATATAGACTGCATGTAGAGACTGCATTCATAGAGACTGTATATGTAGACTGCATGTAGATAATGCATGTATATAGACTGTATATATAGACTGCATGTAGAGACTGCATGTATAGAGACTGCATATATAGACTGCATGTAGAGACTGCATTTATAGAGACTGCATATATAGACTGCATGTATAGAGATGCATGTATATAGACTGCGGGTATAGACTGCATGTATAGAGACTGTGGGTATAGACTGCATGTGTAGAGATTCATGTATAGAGACTGCATGTATAGGCTGTATGTATAGAGGCTGCATGTATAGAGACTGCATGTACAGAGACTGCATGTACAAAGACTGAGGACATAGAGACTGCATGTATAGAGACTGCATGTACACAGACTGTGGGTATAGAGACTGCGGGTATAGAGACTGCATGTATAGAGACTGCGGGTATAGAGACTGCATGTATAGAGACTGCATTTATAGAGACTGCATGTATAGAGACTGGATGTATGGAAACTTTATGAACAGAGACTGCGTGTACAGAGACTGCATGTATAAAGACAGCGGGTATAGAGACTGCATTTATAGAGACTGCATGTACAGAGACTGCGAGTATAGAGACTGCATGTATAGAGACTGCATGTATAGAGTTATGCACAAGCTGTATAGCATATTGTATATAACATATATTGATGAATATAACGAAGTACGATGTAGTGTAAAGGGTATATATTTTTTAAAGCACCTTTTTGTGATGTTAGATCAGCTGCATTTCAAGGTCATGCATATATACAGCTCACCTGCAGACAGTTTACACCTCCCTGCCAAGTACTACAACACCTCCAAATACCCTTCCCCTCCAAAGTATTGCACCAAATAAGGCAATCGTGTCATCTTAAGCAGTTTCCCAATCTCACATATTTCACCTCTTCAGAGAAGGTGTAGGATAATGTAGCAGCGCATGTCTCTTAAAAAATGCTGAAAGAATACAAAATGTATTGGATACCTTATTTACTGACACTACCACCAGGAATATTTCTAAGGTTTTGCAACAGTGAAGGTGGAGGAGGAGGAGGGAGGGTAGCTTTCATCCACCCAGAGACCCTTGACAGTGGTTGCTTTCATAAGAGCAGAGCCATAGGAGAAAAGAGAAGGAGGGGTTGAGACCATACTAGCCCAGCCCCTATCCACCGTGATATATCTTTATCATTTTAGGTGATGGGCTGACCTCTAAGAGTTGTGCCGGTGAGGGGGGTCCTCATTAATACAACTTTAAAACCCTCCTGGCTCATTCCTCTTATTTTCTTGATGCCTGTGACCTTTCTAAGGACGCAGCCTAGAATGGGTGATATCAAACAGAGCCCTCCGTGGCAGCTCTTTTAGTCGAGAGAATAGAGGAGAGTGGAGATCAGCAATGGATCCTGTTTGGTTTAGTAAAAAAAAGCCCATCATGGCATTGTCTCTAAGGTAGGCTAACTAAAATGTCAGACATATTTTATCTTGTAGCAAGCTTATGTGGGCATGGCTGTTGTCTCATAGTGTTCCATTTGAATTAGGAAATTGATCTTATATTGTTACTAAACAAATCAAATTACAACTTTTTAGTCTCTAAGGTCCCAAGGGCTTCATATTGTATGGGAGGAACCAACCCAATGTGTACAGTAGATTCCTATTGTATAGGGAGGAACCAACCCAATGTGTACTGTAGATTCCTATTGTATAGGGAGGAACCAACCCAATGTGTACAGTAGATTCCTATTGTATAGGGAGGAACCAACCCAATGTGTACAGTAGATTCCTATTGTATAGGGAGGAACCAACCCAATGTGTACAGTAGATTCCTATTGTATATGGGAGGAACCAACCCAATGTGTACAGTAGATTCCTATTGTATAGGGAGGAACCAACCCCAATGTGTACAGTAGATTCCTATTGTATAGGGAGGAACCAACCCAATGTGTACAGTAGATTCCTATTGTATAGGGAGGAACCAACCCCAATGTGTACAGTAGATTCCTATTGTATAGGGGGGAACCAACCCAATGTGTACAGTAGATTCCTATTGTATAGGGAGGAACCAACCCAATGTGTACAGTAGATTTCTATTGTATAGGGAGGAACCAACCCCAATGTGTACAGTAGATTCCTATTGTATAGGGAGGAACCAACCCAGTGTATACAGTAGATTCCTATTGTATATGGGAGGAACCAACCCCAATGTGTACAGTAGATTCCTATTGTATAGGGAGGAACCAACCCAGTGTGTACAGTAGATTCCTATTGTATAGGGGGAACCAACCCAATGTGTACAGTAGATTCCTATTGTATAGGGAGGAACCAACCCAATGTGTACAGTAGATTCCTATTGTATAGGGAGGAACCAACACCAATGTGTACAGTAGATTCCTATTGTATAGGGAGGAACCAACCCAGTGTGTACAGTAGATTCCTATTGTATAGGGAGGAACCAACCCCAATGTGTACAGTAGATTCCTATTGTATAGGGGGGAACCAACCCCAATGTGTACAGTAGATTCCTATTGTATATGGGAGGAACCAACCCAATGTGTACAGTAGATTCCTATTGTATATGGGAGGAACCAACCCAGTGTGTACAGTAGATTCCTATTGTATAGGGAGGAACCAACCCAATGTGTACAGTAGATTCCTATTGTAAGGGGGAACCAACCCAATGTGTACAGTGGATTCCTATTGTATATGGGAGGAACCAACCCAGTGTGTACAGTAGATTCCTATTGTATAGGGAGGAACCAACCCCAATGTGTACAGTAGATTCCTATTGTATAGGGAGGAACCAACCCCAATGTGTACAGTAGATTCCTATTGTATAGGGAGGAACCAACCCAATGTGTACAGTAGATTCCTATTGTATAGGGAGGAACCAACCCCAGTGTGTACAGTAGATTCCTATTGTATAGGGAGGAACCAACCCCAGTGTGTACAGTAGATTCCTATTGTATAGGGAGGAACCAACCCAATGTGTACAGTAGATTCTCCGGAGGAGAAGGCTGCCGTATTATCGGCTCTTAAAACAACTATGCAATTTTGTTTGTTTTTTCGCGTTGTTCGTAATTTGTTTTGTACATAATGTTGCTGCTACCTTCTCTTATGACCGAAAAGAGCTTCTGGACATCAGAATTGCGATTGCTTATCTCAAACTAGACAAAGAGTTCTTCTTCAATGAGCCAGACGATAGAGATATAACAACCCCGACCTGACCCAGATACCCAATGAGCCAGACGGTAGAGATATAACACCCCCGACCTGGCCCAGATCCCCAATGAGCCAGACGGTAGAGATATAACAGACCTGACCCAGATCCCCAATGAGCCAGACGGTAGAGATATAACACCCCGACCTGGCCCAGATACCCAATGAGCCGGACGGTAGAGATATAACACCCCGACCTGGCCCAGATCCCCAATGAGCCGGACGGTAGAGATATAACACCTCCGACCTGGCCCAGATCCCCAATGAGCCGGACGGTAGAGATATAACACCCCCGACCTGGCCCAGATACCCAATGAGCCGGACGGTAGAGATATAACACCTCCGACCTGGCCCAGATCCCCAATGAGTTGGACAGTAGAGATATAACACCCCCGACCTGGCCCAGATACCCAATGAGCCAGACGGTAGAGATATAACACCCCCGACCTGACCCAGATCCCCAATGAGCCGGACGGTAGAGATATAACACCCCCTACCTGGACCAGATCCCCGTTATTCGCTGGAGAAGGAAGCGGAGACTTGGTGGAAAGAGATCAGGGTGCATCTTCTGTTTCATCGAGTCGTGGCTGAACGACAACATTAAAAACATACAGCTGGCGGGTTATGTACTCTATCGGCAGAACAGAAAAGCAGCCTCTGGTAACACACGGGGCGGGGGCCTATGCATTTATACAGCATGATATCTAAGGAAATCTCTAGATTTTGCTCACCTGAGGCAGAGTATCTCATGATAAGCTGTAGACCACACTATCTACCTAGAGAGTTTTCATCTGTATTCTTCATAGCTGTCTACATACCACCGCAGACCGAAGCTGGCACTAAAACCACAGTCAATGAGCTGTATAAGGCCATAAGCAAACAGGAGTGGCCGGGGACTTTAATGCAGGGAAACTTAAATCAGTTTTGTTTTGCTTCATTTCTATCAGGATGTTAAATGTGCAACCAGAGGGAAAACAATTCTAGACCACCTTTCCTCCACACACAGAGACACGTACAAAGCTCTCCCTCGCCCTCCATTTGGCAAATCTGACCATAATTATATCCTCCTGATTCATGCTTGCAAGCAAAAATTTAAGTGGGAAGCAATGGTGACTCCGTCAAAAAAAAGGTGGTCAAATGAAGCAGATGCTAAGCTACAGGACTGATTTGATAGCCAAGACTGGAATATGTTACAGGATTCTTCCTATGGCATTGAGGAGTACACCACATCAGTCATTGGCTTCATCAATAAGTGCATCGATGACGTCGTCCCCGCAGTGACCGTACATACCCCAACCAGAAGCCATGGATTACAGGCAGCATCCGCACTGAGCTGAAGGCTAGAGCTGCCGCTTTCAAGAAGCAGGACTCTAACCTGGAACCTTATAAGACATCCCGCTATGCCCTCCGACAAACCATCAAACAGGCAAAGTGTCAATATAGGACTAAGATTGAATCGTATTCATTTATTTTATTCATTCCATCGCCTACAGATTCTCAGAATGCAGCCTGACCTCCACCCCCTTTTTCTCCGCCGTCTCTTCACGCAAATGATGGGGATTTGCGCCTGTTTCTGGGAAAGCAGGCTCGTCGGATGTTGGGCTCGTCGGACTCGTTAAAGGAAATAAAAGGTCCTGCCAGTTCGTGTAATCGATGTTCTGATGTCCAGAAGTTATTTTCAGTCATAAGAGACGTTAGCAGCAACATTATGTGTAAAAAAATATATTAAAAAAAGGTTTACAAACAACACAAAAAACGAACATAATAACACAATCTGTTAGGAACACCTAAAACGTCAGCCATCTTCTCCGTTTCCAGCGTTAGGGTTAGGGCTAGAGCTAGGGTTAGGGCTAGAGCTAGGGTTGGGGTTAGGGCTAGAGCTAGGGTTGGGGCTAGAGATAGGGTTAGGGTTAGGGCTAGAGCTAGGGTTAGGGCTAGAGCTAGGGTTGGGGCTAGGGCTAGGGCTAGGGTTGGGGCTAGAGCTAGGGTTGGGGCTAGGGCTAGAGCTAGGGTTGGGGCTAGAGCTAGGGTTGGGGTTAGGGCTAGAGCTAGGGTTGGGGCTAGAGCTAGGGTTGGGGTTAGGGCTAGAGCTAGGGTTGGGGCTAGAGCTAGGGTTGGGGTTAGGGCTAGAGCTAGGGTTAGGGCTAGAGCTAGGGTTGGGGTTAGGGCTAGAGCTAGGGTTGGGGCTAGAGCTAGGGTTGGGGTTAGGGCTAGAGCTAGGGTTGGGGCTAGAGCTAGGGTTAGGTTAGGGTTAGAGCTAGGGTTAGGGCTAGAGCTAGGGTTAGGGCTAGAGCTAGGGTTGGGGCTAGAGCTAGGGTTAGGGGTTAGGGCTAGAGCTAGGGTTGGGCTAGAGCTAGGGTTGGGGCTAGGGCTAGGGCTAGGGCTAGGGTTAGGGTTAGGGGTAGGGTTAGGGTTAGGGCTAGGGTTAGGGCTAGGGTTAGGGTTAGGGCTAGGGCTAGGGTTAGGGTAGGGCTAGAGCTAGGGTTGGGGCTAGGGCTAGGGTTAGGGATAGGGCTAGGGTTAGGTTAAGGTTAGGGCTAGGGTTAGGGCTAGGGCTAGGGTTAGGTTAGGGGTAGGGTTAGGGTTAGGGTTAAGGTTAGGGTTAGGGCTAGGGCTAGGGCTAGAGCTAGGGTTGGGGTTATTGGGTGTGTAGAAGGAAAGGACAGCAATCCTGCAATCCTAAAAAAAAAACACTCCAATTTCAACAGCATAAATAATTCTGCAGTTAGCTTTAAAAGATCAAAGGCCAATCAAAGTGATTACCTTCTCCAACATTTCAATTCATATTTCACTCTCACGTTTGATGTGCACCGTGTAGAAGCCTCATCCTTTATTCTATGCCATCGTTTCAGCTACTCTATATATCTGACTCCTCCCGGTTCAAATACCTCGCAACTGACCTTGAAATATCAAGCAATGCTTCTTCTTCTGCACTTGATCAGTCCTTTTCTATCAACTACAAATGAGTTTGATTGAACCGATGGATGGAAGTGAGTCCTGGTCTATAGGTAAAATATGAGGTAGGTAACAATGCCACTTACTCACCGTAAGGCCTTGAGGATGGCAAACTATTTCTGACTCTCAGATATCCAACCCAAATCTCTTGCACGACACTGTTCACTTTTAGCCTCAGTAAATGATAGTGTCGTAATATATGCCCTTTAGCAGATGCTCTTACTCAAAGACACGTACAGTACAGGCATGCAAACAACCTTGTTTGCGTGTGGACCTCTTCCGTCCCGAAATATCCCACGAAATACTAGACATTTGACTTAATACATTAATGACAAGTTCTTTAAATTAATTCCTTAAGGAAATGGAAGCTTTAAGCCACAATTGAATCATTGACTCTAATTACGGTGAGATGAATGGTATGGTAATTACCAACCCAGCCGAACATAACTCAGAACCAATCAATTATATTGAGGGGAAAAAAATGCTATTAAATGAATGTAGCTAATTGAAATCCCACTTCAGAACGTAATTAGACCCAAATATAACCTTTTTGGAAACAAAAAAAAAGAAGTTTAAAGGAATAACTGTTTGCTCTTGGTGATTGACGAGGGACAGTAACAGGGATATGAAGGGAAGACCAAAAAAATAGCACATCAAATAAGTAAAGCACCACATTAAGGCTGATGATCAGTAAAAATAGGTTTTATTCTCATGCATATCTTATTAACAGGGGGCTAAAGAGACAAAAAACAGGAAAGAGGAATTGATCCTAATGATCTTAAAAGACACCACAAACCAGCTACACCTATAGCTATACCTCCGAGGCTCTTGTTTATGAGTGGTGTTTATCCCATCAACATTCTACCTGTAATTCCTCCCATATGGTGAATAACTGATATGGATTAAACAATTAAAGACAATTTTCTCCGCTTGTCTCCTGGCAGAATCCTCCAACTTGCATTTCAATTGAAATTTGCCCCAATAGATGAATCCGTTTTACTTCCCTGAACAATTAAACGTGGCATAGCTTGTAAGATTATCTATAATTAAAATTGACTGCTGGGGTGTCTGGTGCCTAATGTAGCTTGTTCTTTGTTGTTGTGTTTTACTTCAGAAACTATAGTGAGTTTTATATTTGGCCCTGTATTCATGTGCAAATAATACATCCTACACTTCCCAGTAGTATTTTAGGGATCTTGTAATTTTTTAATTTGACCTTTATTTATACAGGTTTTTTCTCATTGAGATAATATCTCTTTTCCAAGAGAGACCTGATCCAATAGCAGCACAGGGAACAACGTTTCAGACAAAACAACTTACATACACGAACACAACATTAAACAAAACTATAAACACACATACAGTACAACAGATACATATTACAATTAAAAACACAAACATCTTGACTAAAAACAGCTGGCCTAAAGACAATAACACTCTTCTATTATATATACATCGATCAAGTGTTTAAACTCCACCAACGAAACTAGATCATCACATTTTAAAATGTTCAGGAGAGAATTTCAGGACCACAGTGCTAAGTAACTAAAGCTATTTCTACCATGACCTGTTCTAATTTTTGCTACTGGTAGAAGCAAATCAGAGTGGGACCGTAATTGATATTTATTTACTGACCTGACTTAAAAAGAACAGAGAGAAAATGGCATTTTACCCAACATGGCCTTGTAAATCAGTGTATACCAGTGTTTAAGCCTACGCAAGGTCAATGACGACCAGCCAACAGCGCTGTAGAGATCCCAATGATGTGTTAGACATTTCTGATTTGTAATGAACCTGAGGGCTACATGAATCAAATGCTCTCAGGGTAGTGTCTGAGGCCTGCATATACAGTGGGGAGAACAAGTATTTGATACACTGCTGATTTTGCAGGTTTTCCTACTTACAAAGCATGTAGAGGTCTGTAATTTTTATCATAGGTACACTTCAACTGTGAGAGACGGAATCCAAAACAAAAATCCAGAAAATCACATTGTATGATTTTTAAGTAATTAATTTGCATTTTATTGCATGACATAAGTATTTGATCACCTACCAACCAGTAAGAATTCAGGCTCTCACAGACCTGTTAGTTTTTCTTTAAGAAGGCCCCTCCTGTTCTCCACTCATTACCTGTATTAACTGCACCTGTTTGAACTCATTACCTGTATAAAAGACACCTGTCCACACAATCAATCAAATAGACTCCAACCTCTCCACAGTGGCCAAGTCCAGAGAGCTGTGTAAGGACATCAGGGATAAAATTGTAGAACTGCACAAGGCTGGGATGGGCAACAGGACAATAGGCAAGCAGCTTGGTGAAAAGGCAACAACTGTTGGCACAATTATTAGAAAATGGAAGAAGTTCAAGATGACGGTCAATCACCCTGGGTCTGGGGCTCAATGCAAGATCTCACCTCGTTGAGCATCAGTGATCATGAGGAAGGTGAGGGATCAGCCCAGAACTACATGGCAGGACCTGGTCAATGACCTGAAGAGAGCTGGGAGCACAGTCGCAAAGAAACCATTAGTAACACACTACGCCATCATGGATTAAAATCCTGCAGCACATGCAAGGTCCCCCTGCTTAAGCTTGTTTAAGCCAGCTCCTCTGGATGATCCAGAGGAGGAATGGGAGAAGGTCATGTGGTCTGATGAGACAAATATATAGCTTTTTGGTCTAAACTCCACTCGCCGTGTTTGGAGGAAGAAGAAGGATGAGTACAACCCTAAGAACACCATCCCAACCATGAAGCATGGAGGTGGAAACATCATTCTTTGGGGGTGCTTTTCTGCAAAGGGGACAGGACGACTGCACCGTATTGAGGGGAGCATGGATGGGGCCATGTATCACGATATCTTGGCCCTCTTTAAGAGCATTGAAGATGGGTGGTGGCTGGGTCTTCCAGCATGACAACGACCCGAACACACAGCCGGGGCAACTAAGGAGTCTCCAGACCTGAACCCAATAGAAAATCTTTGGAAGGAGCTGAAAGTCCGTATTGCCCAGCGACAGCCCCGAAACCTGAAGGATCTGGAGAAGATCTGTATGGAGGAGTGGGCCAAAATCCCTGCTGCAGTGTGTGCAAACCTGGTCAAGAACTGCAGGAAAAGTAGAATCTCTGTAATTGCAAACAAACATTTCTGTACCAAATATTAAATTCTGCTTTTCTGATGTATCAAATACTTATGTAATGCAATAAAATGCAAATTAATTACTTAAAAATCATACGATGTGATTTTCTGGATTTTTGTTTTAGATTCCGTCTCTCACGGAGTGTACCTATGATAAAAATTACAGACCTCTACATGCTTTGTAAGTAGGAAAACCTGCAAAATCGTCAGTGTATCAAATACTTGTTCTCCCCACTGTATATAACATCACTAAAATCTAAAACCGGCAGTAATCTACATCGTACCAGCTCCTTCCTGGTCCCAAAAGAAAAACAACCGTTGCCGGTAATAAAATCCTATTTTCAGCTTGAACTTCCTTATCAAGTTCTCTACATGCACAGTGTAGCTCAGCTTGTCATCAACCCACACATCCAAATATTTGTACACTTTAACTTGCTCTATAGTATGTCCAGCCAATGTAGCAATGACATGATTTGTAACATGCCTGGCATTTGAAAATACCATGCATTTTGTTTTACCTGAATTTAGAATGAGCTTTAAATCATACAGATTCTGTTGTATGATGTTAAATGCTCTTTGTGCATTTTCAAAAGCTAAAGATAAACTGCTACCACTTGAATAAAGAACAGTATAATCTGCATAAAAATGAACATCCGCTGTTTCAATAAGATCCCCATGTTGTTGATCTACAAAGTGAACAACAGTGGTCCCAAAATAGAACCTTGCAGAACACCTGACCACACCTCAGGTGGACACCTCTACCATCCGCCATTACACATTGTGTACAATTTGATAGGTAATTTATAAACCAATCTAGAGCATGACCAGTAATTCCACAACATTTTAACCTTTGCACTAACACAGCATGGTCCACGGTGTCAAAAGCCTTCGACAAATCAATAAAAACAGACACACAATGTAACTTCTCAGAGCTCTGCTCTGTCCTTTTGTTTGAGTCACAGCTCTGCTCTGTCCTTTGTTTGAGTCACAGCTCTGCTCTGTCCTTTGTTTGAGTCACAGCTCTGCTCTGTCCTTTGTATGAGTTACAGCTCTGCTCTGTCCTTTGTTTGAGTCACAGCTCTGCTCTGTCCTTTGTTTGAGTCACAGCTCAGCTCTGTCCTTTGTTTGAGTCACAGCTCTGCTCTGTCCTTTGTTTGAGTCACAGTTCTGCTCTGTCCTTTGTTAGAGACAGCTCTGCTCTGTCCTTTGTTTGAGGCGCAGCTCAACCCCATTAAGATGCATAATGTGTGTACTAGTTCTGCAGTGACTTAAAGATTTTTGGCAATAGCCATGACTGCTTCAGAAGTTTCATCTGAAAATAAGGGAGGAAGGAAGGAAGGAAGGATGGAAGAAAGGGAGGAGGTAAGGACACCCATGTGTGTTAAGGTTAATTTGATGACCCTATCCATCTCAATTAGTGATTTAAAGACATGCTTTTCTCCAAGTAAGTGCGGAAATTGAAATGTATTACAGATGGTCCTTCTTGAGGGGTTGGTTGAAGATAATATAACACTGTTTTGACATTTCAACCACCTGGTAGAGCTCTGTAATTTCCAAAATAAACATAACGTTTGGGGGAAAAAACTATTGGAATGTCTTATTTGAGTTGTCAGTAGTTTTAGAATGGAAAGGTGAAATATTTGACAGCTGAAGGGTTCAAACTCAATTAAACTGAAACTTAAAGTTATTCTAATACATTGAATAGTGTAAAAAAAAAAATGTGAAGACTATGCAGCAACACCAAAGCAGGAATATGAACCATTATGAATATGGCTGTGAAAATGACGCCGCCTCATCGGTACATAGTGACAAAGATCATTAACATAATTGCTGTGTTCTTTGTCTGTCACCATCCAGAGCAACCATGCCATTTATTATAATGCTATTTGCTGTCCATTGCAATTGTCATCTCTTTCATTATAATCTCCATTTAATTACCATTATTGATGTAATTCTAATCCATCATAAAGTTTTGCGATTGAATTTCTATTCTAAAATTATCACTTTAATTGCTGATTTCCCTTCGTCAAAAGCCATAGAGACAGTATTAGTATAGGCTATGATATTCAATTAATCCTATTCATTTAAACACACTTCTAGATGAGATTACAGCTGTGAAAGCATCTGGCATTGATGGCTTAATTGTTATGACTTGTATCTCTTATCCAAGAATCTGGTCTGGCTAAGAGGGTTTTATGAAAATTGTCTAATTGTTTGAAATAAATGTATACTACTTGTAACTAGTTATCCCAACAGAAATTAGAAGCTTTTGTTTAAATCACAGTGTGTGGGACCACTAGCGGCCTTGCCATTTCCAACAACCAGTGCTGAAACTGTAACTCTCATTCCATGGGTCTGTCCCAGCCTGTTCCCTATGTAGTGCATTCCTTTTAACCAGTGACAGTAGTAGTGACCTAGTGCCAGGTAAAAAGTCAAATCAAATCAAAGTTTATTTGTCACATTCGCCAAATACAACAGGTATGGAATTTACTGTGAAATGCTTACTTTACAAGCCCTTTAATAATCAACAATGCAGTTGAAGAATGGAGTTAAGAAAATATTTACCAAATAAAGTAAAAATAATTCAAAAGTAACACCGTTATCTCAGCCCAAGACCCATCTCCCCAGCTCCATCTCCCCAGACCCAGCCCCGTCACCCCAGCCCCGTCTCCCCAGCCCCATCTCCCCAGCCCAGTCTTCCCAGCCCCGTCTCCCCAGCCCCGTCTCCCCAGCCCCGTTACTCCAGCCCCGTCTCCACTGCCCCAGCCCCGTCTCCCCAGCCCCGTCTCCCCAGCCCCGTCTCCCCAGCCCCGTCTCTCCAGCCCCGTCACTCCAGCCCCGTCTCCCCAGCCCCATCTCCCCAGCCCCGTTCCCCAGCCCCGTCCTCCCAGCCCCGTCTCCCCAGCCCCGTCTCCCCAGCCCCGTCTCTCCAGCCCCGACACTCCAGCCCCGTCTCCCCAGCCCCGTCACCCCAGCCCCATCTCCCCAGCCCCGTCTTCCCAGCCCCGTCTCTCCAGCCCCGTCACTCCAGCCCCGTCACCAGTCTCTCTCCATCCCCCCCTCCAGCACCAACTTAAAGGGAATTCATTTCCCTCGGCACCCTGGCCCATCTATTGCCAACAAACATTGTGAGGACTGCAGTCACATCATGTTGACACAGTGCAGAATCAGTTCCCCTTGTCTGCGTTGTTCCAGTGGCACAAAGAAAATGAAAAGGACAGGGGGGAGGTCCGTCTGAAAATGGCACATTATTTCAGAATCCGCTGTTAACCTCATGTTGTCGTTAGCCGGAGACATTCTCCTCCAGAATAAAAGGGACCCGGGGGAGGATGCTTCAATCAACAGCATTTGTTCTCTGTACATGTAAACAGAAATGGAAATGGATGTAAGGTCTAACTTATTCCCTCAGAGACACCTTTAAAAGACATACTGTAAGTTGCCCTGGGCAGGCTCTCTGCACCGGTATCACCTACAGTAGATCTCTTAGATCTTAACGAACACATAGAACAGTAGGTTAGGAATATATGTTTTGTAATGACAAATTTGCCTGAATGTAACCTAAATCCACCCCGTGTGTATTCATTCTAATGTCATTTCAGATTATCATCAGGAGGGGAAAGGTATCATGAGACGACGATGGAGGACAAAAACGCCCCAGGGAATATGCAGTGGCACAAAATCAATCGAATTCGGCTGGCAGGTTAGGAATTATTTTCAAAGGGGAACTTATTAAGGATGATCAATCCCCATGATTCTAATTGTCTCTCTATGCAAATATCAAACGTGCATATGCATAGGCTCATCAATGACTTTTGGACAATCCTTTTTACTAGGGATGATAGTCAGTTTTAATCAGGTTCTGCTTTTCTTAGTCAGCCGTGTGTTCCTTCAGGGATCTAAATAAATCAGATCAAATCAGGGAGTAAATCAGGATGTCATCAATGTAGATGATGAGAAAGCGGTTGATCATATCCTAGAAAACCTCGTTCATAAAGGATTAGAAGTCGGCGGGGGCGTTCGTAAGGCGTGACCAGATATTCGTAGTGCCTTCGAGTGGTGATAAAGACCGTCTTCCATTCTTCGCCTTCACGTATAATTACAAGGTTACAGTTGGAAGTTTACATACACCTTAGCCAAATACATTTAAACTCAGTTTTTCACAATTCCTGACATTTAATCCAAGTAAAAATGTCCTGTTTTAGGTCAGTTAGGATCACCACTTAATTTTAAGAATGTGAAATGTCAGAATAATAGTGGAGAGAATTATTTATTTCAGCTTTTATTTTTTTTCATCACATTCCCAGTGCGTCAGAAGTTTACATACATTCAGTTAGTATTTGGTAGCATTGCCTTTTAATTGTTTAACTTGGGTCAAACGTTTCGGGTAGCCTTCTACAAGCTTCCCACAATAAGTTGGCTGAATTTTGGCCCATTCCTCCTGACAGAGCTGGTGTAACTGAGTCAGGTTTGTAGGCCTCTTTGCTCGCATACACTTTTCAGTTCTGCCCACACATTTTCTATAGGATTACGGTCAGTTCTTTGCGATAGCCACTCCAATACCTTGACTTTGTTGTCCTTAAGCCATTTGCCACAACTTTGTAAGTATGCTTGGGGTCATTGTCCATTTGGAAGACCCATTAGCAACCAAGCTTTAACTTCCTGACTGATGTCTTGAGATGTTGCTTCAATATATCCACATACATTTCAAATCAAATCAAATCCAATTTTATTTGTCACATACACATGGTTAGCAGATGTTAATGCGAGTGTAGCGAAATGCTTGTGCTTCTAGTTCCGACAATGCAGTAATAACCAACAAGTAATCTAACTAACAATTCCAAAACTACTGTCTTATACACAGTGTAAGGGGATAAAGAATATGTACATAAGGATATATGAATGAGTGATGGTACAGAGCAGCATAGGCAAGATACAGTAGATGATATCGAGTACAGTATATACATATGAGATGAGTATGTAAACAAAGTGGCATAGTTAAAGTGGCTAGTGATACATGTATTACATAAGGATGCAGTCGATGATATAGAGTACAGTATATACGTATGCATATGAGATGAATAATGTAGGGTATGTAAACATTATATAAGGTAGCATTGTTTAAAGTGGCTAGTGATATATTTACATCATTTCCCATCAATTCCCATTATTAAAGTGGCTGGAGTTGAGTCAGTGTCAGTGTCAGTGTGTTGGCAGCAGCCACTCAATGTTAGTGGTGGCTGTTTAACAGTCTGATGGCCTTGAGATAGAAGCTGTTTTTCAGTCTCTCGGTCCCAGCTTTGATGCACCTGTACTGACCTCGCCTTCTGGATGATAGCGGGGTGAACAGGCAGTGGCTCGGGTGGTTGATGTCCTTGATGATCTTTATGGCCTTCCTGTAGCATCGGGTGGTGTAGGTGTCCTGGAGGGCAGGTAGTTTGCCCCCGGTGATGTGTTGTGCAGACCTCACTACCCTCTGGAGAGCCTTACGGTTGAGGGCGGAGCAGTTGCCGTACCAGGCGGTGATACAGCCCGCCAGGATGCTCTCGATTGTGCATCTGTAGAAGTTTGTGAGTGCTTTTGGTGACAAGCCGAATTTCTTCAGCCTCCTGAGGTTGAAGAGGCGCTGCTGCGCCTTCTTCACGATGCTGTCTGTGTGAGTGGACCAATTCAGTTTGTCTGTGATGTGTATGCCGAGGAACTTAAAACTTGCTACCCTCTCCACTACTGTTCCATCGATGTGGATAAGGGGGTGTTCCCTCTGCTGTTTCCTGAAGTCCACAATCATCTCCTTAGTTTTGTTGACGTTGAGTGTGAGGTTATTTTCCTGACACCACACTCCGAGGGCCCTCACCTCCTCCCTGTAGGCCGTCTCGTCGTTGTTGTTAATCAAGCCTACCACTGTTGTGTCATCCGCAAACTTGATGATTGAGTTGGAGGCGTGCGTGGCCACGCAGTCGTGGGTGAACAGGGAGTACAGGAGAGGGCTCAGAACGCACCCTTGTGGGGCCCCAGTGTTGAGGATCAGCGGGGAGGAGATGTTGTTGCCTACCCTCACCACCTGGGGGCGGCCCGTCAGGAAGTCCAGTACCCAGTTGCACAGGGCGGGGTCGAGACCCAGGGTCTCGAGCTTGATGACGAGCTTGGAGGGTACTATGGTGTTGAATGCCGAGCTGTAGTCGATGAACAGCATTCTCACATAGGTATTCCTCTTGTCCAGATGGGTTAGGGCAGTGTGCAGTGTGGTTGAGATTGCATCGTCTGTGGACCTATTTGGGCGGTAAGCAAATTGGAGTGGGTCTAGGGTGTCAGGTAGGGTGGAGGTGATATGGTCCTTGACTAGTCTCTCAAAGCACTTCATGATGACGGATGTGAGTGCTACGGGGCGGTAGTCGTTTAGCTCAGTTACCTTAGCTTTCTTGGGAACAGGAACAATGGTGGCCCTCTTGAAGCATGTGGGAACAGCAGACTGGTATAGGGATTGATTGAATATGCCCGTAAACACACCGGCCAGCTGGTCTGCGCATGCTCTGAGGGCGCGGCTGGGGATGCCGTCTGGGCCTGCAGCCTTGCGAGGGTTAACACGTTTAAATGTCTTACTCACCTCGGCTGCAGTGAAGGAGAGACCGCATGTTTTCATTGCAGGCCGTGTCAGTGGCACTGTATTGTCCTCAAAGCGGGCAAAAAGTTATTTAGTCTGCCTGGGAGCAAGACATCCTGGTCCGTGACTGGGCTGGATTTCTTCCTGTAGTCCGTGATTGACTGTAGACCCTGCCACATGCCTCTTGTGTCTGAGCCGTTGAATTGAGATTCTACTTTGTCTCTGTACTGACGCTTAGCTTGTTTAATAGCCTTGCGGAGGGAATAGCTGCACTGTTTGTATTCAGTCATGTTACCAGACACCTTGCCCTGATTAAAAGCAGTGGTTCGCGCTTTTAGTTTCACACGAATGCTGCCATCAATCCACGGTTTCTGGTTTGGGAATGTTTTAATCGTTGCTATGGGAACGACATCTTCAACGCACGTTCTAATGAACTCGCACACCGAATCAGCGTATTCGTCAATGTTGTTATCTGATGCAATACGAAACATCTCCCAGTCCACGTGATGGAAGCAGTCTTGGAGTGTGGAGTCAGCTTGGTCAGACCAGCGTTGAACAGACCTCAGCGTGGGAGCCTCTTGTTTTAGTTTCTGTCTGTAGGCAGGGATCAACAAAATGGAGTCGTGGTCAGCTTTTCCGAAAGGGGGGCGGGGCAGGGCCTTATATGCGTCGCGGAAGTTAGAGTAACAATGATCCAAGGTCTTTCCACCACTGGTTGCGCAATCGATATGCTGATAAAATTTAGGGAGTCTTGTTTTCAGATTAGCCTTGTTAAAATCCCCAGCTACAATGAATGCAGCCTCCGGATAAATCGTTTCCAGTTTGCAGAGAGTTAAATAAAGTTCGTTCAGAGCCATCGATGTGTCTGCTTGGGGGGGATATATACGGCTGTGATTATAATCGAAGAGAATTCTCTTGGTAGATAATGCGGTCTACATTTGATTGTGAGGAATTCTAAATCAGGTGAACAGAAGGATTTGAGTTCCACATGATGTCATCTATTTTGTGAAGTGCACCAGTCCCTCCTGCAGCAAAGCACCCCCACAACATGATGCTGCCACCCCCATCCTTCACAGTTGGGATGGTGTTCTTCGGCTTGCAAGCCTCACGTTTTTCCTCCAAACATAACGAGGGTCATTATGGCCAAACAGTTCTATTTTTGTTTCATCAGACCAGAGGACATTTCTCCAAAAAAGTACAATCTTTGTCCCCATGTGCAGTTGCAAACCGTAGTCTCGATTATTTATGGTGGTTTTGGAGGAGAAGCTTCTTCCTTTCAGGTTATGTCGATGTAGGTCTTGTTTTTACTGTCGATATAGATACATTTACCCGTTTCCTCCAGCATCTTCACATGGTCCTTTGCTGTTGTTCTGGGATTGATTTGCACTTTTCGCACCAAAGTACGTTCATCTCTAGGAGACAGAACTCGTCTCCTTCCTGAGCAGTATGATGGATGTGTGGTCCCATGGTATTTATACTTGAGTACTATTGTTTGTACAGATGAACGTGGTACCTTCAGGCATTTGGAAATTGCTCCCAAGCATGAACCAGACTTGTGGATGTCTACAATTTCTATTCTGAGGCCTGTGCAACTGGGTCCTGGACTTTCTGACCGGCCACCCCAGGTCGTAAAGGTAGGAAACAACATCTCCACCTCGCTGACTCTCAACACTGGGGCCCCACAATGGTGCATGCTCAGCTCCCTCCTGTACTCCCTGTTCAGCCATGACTGAGTGGCCATGCACACCTCCAACTCAATCATCAAGTTTGCAGATGAACAGTAGTGTGCTCGATTACCAACAATGACGAGACAGCCTACAGGGAGGAGGTGAGGTCACTCGGAGTGAAGTGTCAGGAAAACAAACTCTCACTCAACATCAACAAAACAAAAGGGATGATTGTGAACTTCAGGAAACAGCAGAGGGAACACCCCCCTATCCACGTCGAAGAGGACAGCAGTGGAGAAAGTGGAAGGTTTTAAGTTCCTCGATGTACACATCAACGACAAACTATGCCTCTTGAACCACAGCCTTGTATGGCAACTGCTCCACCCTCAACCGCAAGGCTCTCCAGAGGGTAGTAAGGTCTGCACAACACATCACCGGGGGCAAACTACCTGACCTCCAGGACACCTACACCACCTGATGTCACAGGAAGGCAAAAAAGATCAAAGACAACAACCACCTGAGCCACTGCCTGTTCACACCGCTACCGTCCAGAAGGAGAGGTCAGTACAGGTGCATCAAAGCTGGGAATGAGAGACTGAAGAACAGCTTCTATCTCAAGGCCATCAGACTGCTAAACAGTGATCAGTAACTCAGAGAGGCTGCTGCCTACATGGAGACCCAATCACTGGCCACTTTAACAAATGGACCACTAGTCACTTTAAACAATGCCACTTTAAATAATGCCACTTTAATAATGTTTACATATCTTACGTTACTCATATCATATATACATATGTACTATTGTACCTTGCCTATGCCGCTCGGCCATTGCTCATCCATATATTTATATGTACATATTGCCATTCACCCCTTTTTGATTTGTGTGTATTAGGAAGTTGTTGGGGAATTGTTAGATTACTTGTTAGATATTGCTGCACTATCGGAACCAGAAGCACAAGCATTTCACTACACTACCATTAACATCTGCTAACCATGTGTATGTGGCAAATAAAATTTGATTTGATTTGTTTTGAATTGATCTGAACACTTTTTTTATTGAACGAGTCACTGGTACTTCCTGCTTTAATTTTTGCTTGTAAACAGGAATCAGGAGTATAGAATTATGGTCAGATTTGTCAAATGGAGGGCGAGGGAGAGCTTTGTAGGCATCACTGTGTGTGGATATACATGCCTGTAGTTCATCCATTTGATTTTCCAGCGATTGTATCGATGGCAAAGGCAGATTATCCGCTCGTTGCCGGATCCTTACAAGGCACCCCGAGCTCCTTCCGCGATCCCTCTGTCTCTTTCTCCTGCGAATGACGGGGATGAGGGCCTTGTCGGGTGTCTGGAGTAAATCTCGTCCGACTCGTTAAAGGAAATTATTTGTCCAGTTCGAGGTGAGCAATCGCTGTTTTGATGTCCAGAAGCTCTTTTCGGTAATAAGAGACGGTAGCAGCAACATTATGTACAAAATGTGTTACAAACAATGCAAAACAACAAACAAAATAGGCACAGTTGGTTAAGAGCCCATAAAATGTCAGCCCTCCTTCCAGCGCCACCTTCAGACCTCTTATCCTGTATTCAGACCACAGAGGAAGGTTGTACGATCAATCCTTTTCTAGGCGTTTAGTCCTCTGTCCTAGTAAGCATCTCTTGGTCCATGCTTTGCCTTGTAACCTAACCTTAGAATCTATATACCTAGAGTAATGCTTTGTTAACGTCAGCATTGCCTTATAACTTAAGCGTCATGCTTAAGCGTCATACAAAGTTATTAAATAATACTTGCTTTGAATTTCGTTTCTCATGACCATTCCTTGATCTTAGTCAGCGAAACTCATAACAGTTGATTGTGGTTCAACTGTAGTCTCTTGCATATGTCACTTATCTTTATGGAGTCAGAGAAACATTTGAAATGGCTAATTGCTTGTGATGTGTATGTATTATATACTGAATATTCACATATAAAATATCTAAATATTATTATTACACACTTATGTACACACTACACACTATGCCAGGGGGCATTGAAGCTGTTCTCACAGCTCCTGATGCTCCAACACCCTTATAAGACAACTTATGTTGGTGTTTCCTCCGCTAATTACGTGTATGCGCTTTCAATAACATTTAATCCACAGTTATTTTTTTTTGTGATGATTGACTCTCTGCAGCTAAATGATGGTCTCTGGTGTATTTTAAACATTGAGTGTGGGCTCCTGTGGTTGTATAAAAAAAATAACAATAATAAATAAATAACAGAATTGTTTTTTTTTGTGGGTTTTTTCGCTTCTTGGGTCCCCAGCCGCTGACTTCACACGCTTGACCAATCACATGTATTTGTTATGCAGTTAATGTTTATTTATTTTTATTAATCAGTTACCCAATCAAGACAGGGCCCCCCCAGTTACCCAATCAAGACAGGGCCCCCCAGTTACCCAATCAAGACAGCCCCCCAGTTACCCAATCAAGACAGGGCCCCCCAGTTACCCAATCAAGACAGGGCCCCCAGTTACCCAATCAAGACAGGGCCCCCAGTTACCCAATCAAGACAGGGCCCCCAGTTACCCAATCAAGACAGGGCCCCCCAGTTACCCAATCAAGACAGGGCCCCCCCAGTTACCCAATCAAGACAGGGCCCCCCAGTTACCCACGTGGGCCCTCTACCTCCTCTCCTCCCTCATCTGATGATTAGCAGAGCAGGAGCAGGAAGCAGCAGGCTCTGAACGCGTGCTGACAACTCCTATATCCTCCTGTGGTTGGAGGTTGCAATAAAATAACATTGAACATAATATATACTACATATCTAATAAATAAATATATACTGTAGAATATATACAGCATCTATGTATTATCATTTTATATGTGTTTACTTTTACTATTAATCCAGCCCTGTACACATGTAATTACACTGTAATAAGGATTGTTGTAAATGAAGTGTTACCATTAAAAACCCTTATTTCCACAGGGGTAACATGTAACAAAAAAGTCCATTATAATCTTTTCATTTTGCAGCAGATTCCTCTCCACTGGAGGGAACTGGTTTCAGCAGAATACACCTGCATAGACTGTATAGACATGTTAATGGTAGGTATCAGGGACATTCAACTGAAATATTTTTCCCTTTTAGCAGTGTGTGCTGTGCCCTTGAAAATCAATAGCTACAAAATACTGGCTCGCTGCCTGTCACCCCGTTAATATGTTCCACAATTGAATCTCACCATCTAGACGAGTTCTATACAGTCCAGTTAACAAGGACCAGACCGCCTCACAAAATGCAGAGAATCCTTAGAGTACACTCTACATGAAAATGTAACCCTGAAGTACGGTCAATATGTTTTTCAATGTAGTTTAATGCAACATTTATTAGTCTCAACTATAATCAATGGTTATTGGTCCGTTTATAGAAAAACAGTCAAGAGGAAGATATAAAAACAATTTAAGGTTATTCAAGGATGAAGGTTTAGTTTAGCTTGTAATGAATGGGTAACTGTACAAAACACGGATAAATTGGTTTTATTGCTATCTGCTGTTGGATTCTATCTGCTGTTGGATTCTATCTGCTGTTGGATTCTATCTGCTGTTGGATTCTACCTGCTGTTGGATTCTATCTGCTGTTGGATTCTATCTGCTGTTGGATTCTATCTGCTGTTGGATTCTACCTGCTGCTGGATTCTACCTGCTGCTGGATTCTACCTGCTGATCGATTCTACTTGCTGCTGGATTCTACTTGCTGCTGGATTCTACTTCCTGCTGGATTCTACTTGCTGCTGGATTCTACTTGCTGCTGGATTCTACTTCCTGCTGGATTCTACTTGCTGCTGGATTCTACTTGCTGCTGGATTCTACTTGCTGCTGGATTCTACTTCCTGCTGGATTCTACTTGCTGCTGGATTCTACTTGCTGCTGGATTCTACTTGCTGCTGGAATCTACTTGCTGCTGTATTCTACTTGCTGCTGGAATCTACTTGCTGCTGGATTCTACCTGCTGATCGATACTACTTGCTGCTGGATTCTACCTGCTGATCGATTCTACTTGCTGCTGGATTCTACTTCCTGCTGGATTCTACTTGCTGCTGGATTCTACTTGCTGCTGGATTCTACTTGCTGCTGGATTCTACCTGCTGATCGATTCTACTTGCTGCTGGATTCTACTTCCTGCTGGATTCTACTTGCTGCTGGATTCTACTTGCTGCTGGATTCTACTTGCTGCTGGATTCTACCTGCTGCTGGATTCTACTTCCTGCTGGATTCTACTTGCTGCTGGAATCTACTTGCTGCTGGATTCTACTTCCTGCTGGATTCTACTTGCTGCTGGATTCTACCTGCTGCTGGATTCTACCTGCTGCTGGATTCTACCTGCTGCTGGATTCTACCTGCTGCTGGATTCTACTTGCTGCTGGATTCTATTTGCTGCTGGATGCTGGCTAGTTGGCCCACAACAGTGCAACAGTGCTCTCAGACTTACCAACAATAACATAGAAGACAAGATACATTAAGGTTCTATACGTATTTTGTTACTGTCACGCCCTGGTCCAAGTATTTTGTGTTTTTCTTCATGTATTGGGTCAGGCCAGGGTGTGGCATGGGGTTTTTGTATTGTGGTGTGTTTTGTCTTTGGGTTTTGGTGTGTGTGTGTATTGGGATTGTAGCTAGCGGGGTTATCTAGCAAAGTCTATGGCTGTCTGGAGTGGTTCTCAATCAGAGGCAGGTGTTATCGTTGTCTCTGATTGGGAACCATATTTAGGCAGCCATATTCTTTGAGTTTGTCGTGGGTGATTGTCCTTAGTGTCTTTGTTCCTGGCGCTGTGTTAGTTGACACATGTATAGGCTGTTTCGGTTTTCGTTACGTTTATTGTTTTGTAGTGTTTTGTGTGTATTCGTGTTACGTTTGTTTTATTAAACATGGATCGCAATCTACACGCTGCATTTTGGTCCGACTCTCCTTCACACCTAGAAAACCCTTACAGAATCACCCACCACAACCGGACCAAGCAGCGTGTCAACAGAGGCAGCAGCAACAGGAGCAGCAGCAACTACAGTGGGAGAGACTGCACTACTTGGAGAAATGGACTTGGGAGGAGATTCTAGACGGGAAAGGACCCTGGGATCAGTCTGGAGATTATTGTCGCCCCAAAGCCGAGCTGGAGGCAGCAAAAGCAGAGAGGCGGCATTATGAGGAGCTACGGCAGAGCGGATGGAAGCCTGTGAGTCAGCCCCAAAAATGTATTGGGGGGGGGGGCTCAGGGAGAGTGTGGCAGAGTCAGGAGTCAGACCTGAGAGGAGCCAAGGAGGAGACCAGAATCAGAGCCGGTGTTGGAGGTGAGCAAAACAGAGACTGTGAAGGAGTTAATGGGGAAATTGGAGGAGAGAGAAATGAGGGAGTTGCTGTGTTGGTGCTTTTTGCATGGAATTCGCCCGACGGAACGTGTCGGGGATTTGATGGCACCTGGGTTAGCTCTCCATACTCGTCCTGAGGTGCGTGTTAGTCGGCTGGTGAAGTTGGTGCCAGCCTCACGCACCAGGCCTCCTGTGCACATCCCTAGCCTTGCACGTCCTGTGCCAGCACTGCTCTCAAGATCTCCAGTACGCCTTCACGGTCTAGCCCATCCTGTGCCACCTCCACACTCCAGCCCTCCGGTAACAGCTCCCCGCACCAGGCTTCCTGTGCGTGTTCTCGGTTCAGTACCACCAGTACCAGCACCACGCATCAGGCCTACAGTGCGCCTCGCCTCTCCAGCGCTGCCGGAGCCTTTCTCCTCTCCTGCGCTGCCGGAGTCTCCCGTCTGTTCAGCGCTGCCGGAGCTTTTCTCCTCTACAGCGCTGCTGGAGTCTCCCGCCTGTTCAGCGCAGCCAGAGCCTTTCTCCTCTACAGCGCTGCCGGAGTCTCCCGCCTGTTCAGTGCAGCCAGAGCTGCCAGCCTGCATGGAGAAGCCAGAGCTGCCAGCCTGCATGGAGAAGCCAGAGCTGCCAGCCTGCATGGAGCAGCCAGAGCTGCCAGCCTGCAGGGAGCAGCCAGAGCTGTCAGTCTGCAATGAGCTGTCAGTCTGCAATGAGCTGTCAGTCTGCAAGGAGCTGTCAGTCTGTAAGGAGCTGTCAGTCTGTAAGGAGCTGCCAGTCTGCACGAAGCTGTCAGTCTGCAAGGAGCTGTCAGTCTGCATGGAGCAGTCAGAGCTGTCAGTCTGCATGGAGCAGCCAGAGCTGTCAGTCTGCAAGGAGCTGCCAGTCTGTAAGGAGCTGCCAGTCTGCATGGAGCTGTCAGTCTGCAAGGAGCTGTCAGTCTGCAAGGAGCTGTCAGTCTGCAAGGAGCTGCCAGTCTGCAAGGAGCTGCCAGTCTGCAAGGAGCTGTCAGTCTGCAAGGAGCTGTCAGTCTGTAAGGAGCTGCCAGTCTGCACGGAGCTGTCAGTCTGCAAGGAGCGGTCAGTCTGCAAGGAGCTGCCAGTCTGCAAGGAGCTGCCAGTCTGCACGGAGCCGCCAGAGCTGCCAGTCTGTAAGGAGCAGCCAGAACTGTCAGTCTGCATGGAGCAGCCAGAGCTGTCAGTCTGCAAGGAGCTGTCAGTCTGCATGGAGCAGCCTGAGATGTCAGTCTGCATGGAGCAGCCAGAGCTGTCAGTCTGCATGGAGCAGCCAGAGCTGCCAGTCTGCACGGAGCCGCCAGAGCTGTCAGTCTGTAAGAAACCGCCAGAGCTGTCAGCCTACATGGAGCAGCCAGAGCCGCCAGTCAGAGTGGAGCAGCCAGAGCTGCCAGTCAGCATGGAGCAGCCAGATCTACAGTCTGCCAGGATCCGCCAGTCAGCCAGACTCTTCCAGTTCTGCCAGTCAGCCAGACTCTTCCAGATCTGCCAGTCAGCCAGACTCTTCCAGATTCGCCAGTCAGCCAGACTCTTCCAGATTCGCCAGTCAGCCAGACTCTTCCAGATTCGCCAGTCAGCCAGACTCTTCCAGATCTGCCAGTCAGCCAGACTCTTCCAGATCTGCCAGTCAGTCAGACTCTTCCAGATCTGCCAGTCAGCCACTCTTCCAGATCTGCCAGTCAGCCAGACTCTTCCAGATCTGCCAGTCAACCAGACTCATCCAGATCTGCCAGTCAACCAGACTCTTCCAGATCTGCCAGTCAACCAGACTCTTCCAGATCTGCCAGTCAACCAGACTCTTCCAGATCTGCCAGTCAACCAGACTCTTCCAGATCTGCCAGTCAACCAGACTCTTCCAGATCTGCCAGTCAACCAGACTCTTCCAGATCTGCCAGTCAACCAGACTCTTCCAGATCTGCCAGTCAACCAGAACTGCCAGTCGGCCAGGATCCGCCAGTCGGCCAGGAACCGCCAGTCGGCCAGGAACCGCCAGTCGGCCAGGATCCGCCAGTCGGCCAGGATCCGCCAGTCGGCCAGGATCTGCCAGTCGGCCAAGATCCGCCAGTCGGCCAGGATCCGCCAGATCCGCCAGTCAGCCAGGATCTGCCAGTCAGCCAGGATCTGCTGAAACCACCAGCCAGCCAGGATCTGGTAGATCTACCTACCTGCCTGAGCTTCCTCTCACTCCCGAGCTTTCTCTCACTCCCGAGCTTTCTCTCACTCCCGAGCTTCCCCTCAGTCCCGAGCTGCCTCAGTCCCGAGCTGTCCTTCAGTCCCGATCTGCTCCTCAGTCCAGTGGGTTTCTGGGTGAGGACTACTAGGCCATGGTCGGCGGCGAGGGTGGACTATCCAGGGACGCGAGGAGAGGGGACTAAGACATTAACTGAGTGGGTTCCACGTTCCGCGCCGGAGCCGCCACCATGGACAGACGCCCACCCGGACCCTCCCTATTGTTTTGAGGTGCGTTCGGGAGTCCGCACCTTAGGGGGGGGTTCTGTCACGCCCTGATCTAAGTATTTTGTGTTTTTCTTCATGTATTGGGTCAGGCCAGGGTGTGGCATGGGGTTTTTGTATTGTGGTGTGTTTTGTCTTGAGGTTTTGGTGTGTGTATATTGGGATTGTAGCTAGTGGGGTTATCTAGCAAAGTCTATGGCTGTCTGGAGTGGTTCTCAATCAGAGGCAGGTGTTTATCGTTGTCTCTGATTGGGAACCATATTTAGGCAGCCCTTAGTGTCTTTGTTCCTGTCGCTGTGTTAGTTGACACAAGTATAGGCTGTTTCGGTTTTCGTTACGTTTATTGTTTTGCAGTGTTTTGTGTGTATTCGTGTTACGTTTGTTTTATTAAACATGGATCGCAATCTACACGCTGCATTTTGGTCCGACTCTCCTTCACACCTAGAAAACCCTTACAGTTACATTGTGCCCAAGAGTGTTGGTATTGAGATTCCATTCACTATAGGTGCTTGTTATTGTTATTTTGTTACGACAAGAGGTGCAGGGAAGACCAATGAAGACATGTGTTAAGTGTAATTACTTCAGTAATTTGGTAGTGACCATCTTACTGTCTGGACATAGTATCTGATTTCACCATTGAACCTATTGGTCTGACTACCAGTAATTATCTCTAAGGACAGGAGTGTCTCCATTAACAGATGTAAAGGTGTGGACCACACACTAATAAACTCTTTGCTGAAATTGATGAAAGGCAACTGCAATTCCTAAAAGCAAAAGTTTGCAAGTTCACATGCAAAGGGACTGGTTGCAGTCAACCATAGTGGTATATTAAAACGATATAGATCAGTTAGAGTTGTGTTAATAACGATATAGATGAGTTAGAGTTGTGTTAATAACGATATAGATCAGTTAGAGTTGTGTTAAAACTGACTGATTTATATTGGTCTAGTAAAACAACTCTAACTGATCTATATCGTTATTAATACAACTCTAACTGATCTATATCGTTATTAACACAACTCTAACTGATCTATATCGTTATTAACCCAACTAACTGATCTATATCGTTATTAACACAACTCTAACTGATCTATATCGTTATTAACACAACTCTAACTGATCTATATCGTTATTAACACAACTCTAACGGATCTATATCGTTATTAATACAACTCTAACGGATCTATATCGTTATTAACACAACTCTAACTGGTGCACCCTAACTCTGCGAGTGTTTAAATGCAAACTTAACTGTGTAAAGTCAACCTCACATTATCTTCAGGGCTGGAATCTTAAACAACATTGACAGGGAATCGTGCTTTATTAAGCTAGTCAGGAATATGTTTCACTTCAACAACCCAGAGATGTTGCTCATTAGGCAACACATCTTAATGTGGATTAATGACTAGATGGCCATGTTTAGCCACACTCAATTGCAGGAGTAATGTTCCTGAGTCACATCAGACCACTGGACCATTCTGCTTCCGACAACATATCTGTAAATCCCAGGCCCATAATACACTTGAGCCTGTCCACATACCACAACCCTATGGGCCCTGGTCAAAAGTAGTGCACTACATAGGGAATAGGTTGCCATTTAGAAAAAAAAAACTCCGGAATTACCTAACTTAACTACTTTACTGGTTGATGTCAATACTACACTAGAAAATGTACAAACTCTAAAAAATGAAAATAATTTTCAGATAGTATGACTGTGTCTCAACAGGCTCAAATCAAGGCCATTTCCTTTTACTTTGAAGTTACACACGAATAAAGACTTGGTTTGACTTTAGTCGGTATTTCCCTGGTTTCTATTCAGTCTGGAGTGTAACCATTAGATATAATATGATTCTATATTTATAAGACTCATTCCTCTATTTAGTTTGATAAAGAGATAAAGAGATTACCCAGTATATTTATAAGACTCATTCCTCTATTTAGTTTGATAAAGAGATAAAGAGATTACCCAGTATATTTATAAGACTCATTCCTCTATTTAGTTTGATAAAGAGATTACCCAGTATATTTATAAGACTCATTCCTCTATTTAGTTTGATAAAGAGATAAAGAGATTACCCAGTATATTTATAAGACTCATTCCTCTATTTAGTTTGATAAAGAGATAAAGAGATTACCCAGTATATTTATAAGACTCATTCCTCTATTTAGTTTGATAAAGAGATAAAGAGATTACCCAGTATATTTATAAGACTCATTCCTCTATTTAGTTTGATAAAGAGATAAAGAGATTACCCAGTATATTTATAAGACTCATTCCTCTATTTAGTTTGATAAAGAGATAAAGAGATTACCCAGTATATTTATAAGACTCATTCCTCTATTTAGTTTGATAAAGAGATTACCCAGTATATTTATAAGACTCATTCCTCTATTTAGTTTGATAAAGAGATAAAGAGATTACCCAGTATATTTATAAGACTCATTCCTCTATTTAGTTTGATAAAGAGATAAAGAGATTACCCAGTATATTTATAAGACTCATTCCTCTATTTAGATTGTGAAACAGATGATGCAGTATATTTCAGTCCACTAACAGTGAAAAGCCATGGAATTGCCTTTGGTGCTTAAAGCTGACTTCCTTCCTGTCTTTTTCTGCACTTTCCATCTTGGCTAATGTTACACCATATTTCTGATTATAAGATTTCCGCAGTTCTGTCTGGTAGAAAATACATCTTCTTATGACCTCTTGACACTATTAACTTCTTCTGTTATCAGCTTAAGCTTTGAGTAGCGAACCTCCTGTGTGCTGAGTGCTGCAGGTAAGTCTCTCCTTCACCTCTCCATGCCAGGCGTTCTCTATCACCACTACCTCATTAAAGGCTAGTCCTTGAATCTTGGCTCTGGAGAGAAAGGACCGCTCTCCTCATCTTCCTCCTCCTCCAAGGCAGCCCAACACATTAGTGCATTTTTAAGGCACTCTATTAGCTGAGCAAGACTCTGTCCTGATTTTGACAGCCACCTCAAATAATATGGTATCATGAATGTTATGGTACTTTATTAAGGATCCACCCCTTTTAAAAAAAAAACATTTTGCCGAAAATGACATACCCATCTCTAACTGCCTGTAGCTCAGGCCCTGAAGCAAGGATTTGATTTGATTTTATTACGATCTCTTTTAGTCCCCATTTGGACTAATCTTCCAAGAGTCCTTAAACATTAAAATACAATTTATAATACAAACACACTTTCACATATAACACACTATTACAAACATACATAATACACTAGCATAATGACCCAATAAATACTCAATCTAAAAAAATATTGATTCTTCATCTACTATAGTCCCACAACATTTCTATATACTATATTTAAATTGTTTTTAAATAATGTTTAAACTTATATATTCAAAGGTTTCTAGAAAGGATATGCATATTCTTGGTACCATGTGAAAGGAAACACTTTGAAGTTTGTGGTAATGTGAAAGGAATTTAGGAGAATATAACACAATAGATCTGGTAAAAGATAATACAAAGAAAAAAACAACCGTTCTTTTGTATTTTTTTTGTACCATCTTTGAAATGCAAGAGAAAGTCCACAATGTATTATTCCAGCCCAGGTGCAATTTAGATTTTTGCCACTAGATGGCAGCAGTGTATGTGCAATGTTTTAGACTGATCCAAGGAACCATTGCATTTCTGTTCAAAATGTTGTATCAAGATTGCTCAAATGTGCCTAATTTGCTTATTAATAACTTTTTATGTTCAAACTTGTGCACTCTCCTCCTTTGAAGAATCACATATATAAAATATATTTAGATTTGTTTAATACTTTTTTGGTTATTACATTATTCCATATGTGTAATTTCATAGTTTTGATGTATTCACTAGTATTCTACAATGTAGAAAATAATGAAAATAAAGAAAAACCCTGGAATGAGTAGATGTGTCCAAACTTTTGACTGGTACTGTATATGGATTAGGAGTACATCCCAAATGGCACCCTATTTCCTATATAGGGCACTACTTTAGACTTTTGTCAGGGGTCAAAAGTAGTGCACTATATAGTGAACAGAGTGACATTTGGGACAGAGGCTTGGACAGAAGGTTTTAGCTTAGTCGTGGAGGTCAGACAGACGTCAGCCATTTTATCGACAGGACAACGCTGAGGGATCACCTTAGAGAACGGTAGAATCATCCAATCATCCTCCCACTGAAATGTAATTATGTCAAAGTAAGCTCACGGCCACCCACAACTGTATGGATTTGACAGTTGCGGAGGCATGGCGTAGGAGGAGAGGTTAAATCAACACTATATATATAAACTAGTTAGATGTAGTGTGCTGCGAGGTCACTCACGACTGAGGAGAGATCACATCAACACTAGTTAGATGTAGTCACATCAACACTCTATACACTGAACAAAAATGCAACTAAAAACAATTTCAAAGACTTTTTTGAGTTACAGTTCATAGAAGGAAATCAGTCAATTTAAATAAATTCATTAGGCACTAATTTATGGATTTCTCATGACTGGGCAGGGGTGCAGCCTTGTGTGGGCCTGGGAGGGCTTAGGCCCACCCACTGAGGAGCCAGGCCCAGCCAATCAGAATAAGTTTTTCCCCACAAAAGGGCTTTATTACAGACAGAAATACTTGTTTGGATGGTCTCGGCAAAGAAGAAATGCTCACTAACAGGGATGTAAACATATTTTGAAGAAATAAGTTTGTTGTGCGTATGGAACATTTTTGGGATCTTTTATTTCAGCTCATGAAACATGGGAAAAGCACTTTACATGTTTACACGTTTATATTTTTATTCAGTATATAAACTAGTTATTTGTAATCCAGACTGTATCACAACCAGTCGTGATTGGTGAGCGTCGTCCGTGTTTGGCCGGCGTAGGTTGTCAATGTAAATAAGAATTTGTTCTTTAACTGACTTACATAGTTAAATAAAGGTAAAATAATGAAAAATGAAAAATGTTCTGCACGGTCACACACGACTGAGGAGCAAATCAACACTAGTTAGTTGTAGTCATAGCAACACTAGTTAGTTGTAGTCATAGCAACACTAGTTAGTTGTAGTCAAATCAACACTAGTTAGTTGTAGTCAAATCAACACTAGTTAGTTGTAGTCAAATCAACACTAGTTAGTTGTAGTCATATCAACACTAGTTAGTTGTAGTCAAATCAACACTAGTTAGTTGTAGTCAAATCAACACTAGTTAGTTGTAGTCATATCAACACTAGTTAGTTGTAGTCAAATCAACACTAGTTAGTTGTAGTCAAATCAACACTAGTTAGTTGTAGTCAAATCAACACTAGTTAGTTGTAGTCAAATCAACACTAGTTAGTTGTAGTCAAATCAACACTAGTTAGTTGTAGTCAAATCAACACTAGTTAGTTGTAGTCAAATCAACACTAGTTAGTTGTAGTCAAATCAACACTAGTTAGTTGTAGTCATATCAACACTAGTTAGTTGTAGTCACATCAACAATATACGAAATGGTTAGTTGTAACCACATTAACACTATATATAAACAAGTTAGTTGCAGTCATATCAACAATATGTATAAACTAGTTAGTTGTAGTCACATCAACACTATGTTTAAACTAGTTAGTTGTAGTCACATCAACACTATATAAACAAGTTAGTTGTAGTCACATCAACACTATATAAACTAGTTAGTCGTAGTCACATCAACACTATGTTTAAACTAGTTAGTTGTAGTCACATCAACACTATGTTTAAACTAGTTAGTTGTAGTTACATCAACACTATGTTTAAACTAGTTAGTTGTAGTCACATCAACACTATATAAACTAGTTAGTTGTAGTCACATCAACACTATATAAACTAGTTAGTCGTAGTCACATCAACACTATGTTTAAACTAGTTAGTTGTAGTCACATCAACACTATGTTTAAACTAGTTAGTTGTAACCACATTAACACTATATATTAACTAGTTAGTTGTAGTCACATCAACACTATGTTTAAACTAGTTAGTTGTATTCACATCAACACTATATATTAACTAGTTAGTTGTAGTCACATCAACACTATGTTTAAACTAGTTAGTTGTAGTCACATCAACACTATGTTTAAACTAGTTAGTTGTAGTCACATCAACACTATATAAACTAGTTAGTCGTAGTCACATCAACACTATGTTTAAACTAGTTAGTTGTAGTCACATCAACACTATGTTTAAACTAGTTAGTTGTAACCACATTAACACTATATATTAACTAGTTAGTTGTAGTCACATCAACACTATGTTTAAACTAGTTAGTTGTATTCACATCAACACTATATATTAACTAGTTAGTTGTAGTCACATCAACACTATGTTTAAACTAGTTAGTCGTAGTCACATCAACACTATGTTTAAACTAGTTAGTTGTAGTCACATCAACACTATGTTTAAACTAGTTAGTTGTAACCACATTAACACTATATATTAACTAGTTAGTTGTAGTCACATCAACACTATGTTTAAACTAGTTAGTTGTAGTCACATCAACACTATATATTAACTAGTTAGTTGTAGTCACATCAACACTATGTTTAAACTAGTTAGTTGTAGTCACATCAACACTATATAAACTAGTTAGTTGTATTCACATCAACACTATATATTAACTAGTTAGTTGTAGTCACATCAACACTATGTTTAAACTAGTTAGTTGTATTCACATCAACACTATATATTAACTAGTTAGTTGTAGTCACATCAACACTATGTTTAAACTATTTAGTTGTATTCACATCAACACTATATATTAACTAGTTAGTTGTAGTCACATCAACACTATGTTTAAACTAGTTAGTTCAAATCAAATGTATTTGTCACATACACATGGTTAGCAGATGTTAATGAGAGTGTAGCGAAATGCTTGTGCTTCTAGTTCCGACAATGCAGTAATAACCAACAAGTAATCTAACTAACAATTCCAAAACTACTACCTTATACACACAAGTGTAAAGGGATAAAGAATATGTACATAAAGATATATAAATGAGTGATGGTACAGAACGGCATAGGCAAGATGCAGTAGATGGTATCGAGTACAGTATATACATATGAGATGAGTAATGTAGGGTATGTAAACAAAGTGGCATAGTTTAAAGTGGCTAGTGATACATGTATTACATAAAGATGCAGTAGATGATATAGAGTACAGTATATACGTATACATATGAGATGAGTAATGTAGGGTAGCTAAACATTATATTAAGTAGCATTGTTTAAAGTGGCTAGTGATATATTTTACATCAATTTCCATCAATTCCCATTATTAAAGTGGCTGGAGTTGAGTCAGTATGTTGGCAGCAGCCACTCAATGTTAGTGGTTTAACAGTCTGATGGCCTTGAGATAGAAGCTGTTTTTCAGTCTCTCGGTCCCAGCTTTGATGCACCTGTACTGACCTCACCTTCTGGATGATAGCGGGGTGAACAGGCAGTGACTTGGGTGGTTGTTGTCCTTGATGATCTTTATGGCCTTCCTGTGACATCGGGTGGTGTAGGTGTCCAGGAGGGCAGGTAGTTTGCCCCCGGTGATTCGTTGTGCAGACCTCACTACCCTCTGGAGAGCCTTACGGTTGTGGGCAGAGCAGTTGCCGTACCAGGCGGTGATACAGCCCGACAGGATGCTCTCGATTGTGCATTTGTGAAAGTTTGTGAGTGCTTTTGTTGATAAGCCGAATATCTTAAGCCTCCTGAGGTTGAAGAGGCGCTGCTGCGCCTTCTTCACGATGCTGTCTGTGTGGGTGGACCAATTCAGTTTGTCTGTGATGTGTACTCCAAGGAACTTAAAACGACCCTCTCCACTACTGTCCCATCGATGTGGATAGGGGGGTGCTCCCTCCCTAGTTGTAGTCATATCAACACTATGTTTAAACTAGTTAGTTGTAGTCATATCAACACTATATAAAAACTAGTTAGTTGGAGTCACATCAACACTGTGTTTAAACTAGTTAGTTGTAGTCATATCAACACTATATATAAACTAGTTAGTTGAAGTCACATCAACACTATATATAAACTAGTTAGTTGTAGTCACATCAACACTATATAAACTAGTTAGTTGTAGTCATATCAACACTACATAAACTAATTAGTTGTAGTCACATCAACACTATAGAAACTAGTTAGCTGTAGTCACATCAACAGTATATAAACTAGTTAGTTGTAGTCACATCAACACTATAAACTAGTTAGCTGTAGTCACATCAGTACTATATAAACAAGTTAGTTGTAGTCACATCAACACTATATAAACTAGTTAGTCGTAGTCACATCAACACTATGTTTAAACTAGTTAGTTGTAGTCACATCAACACTATGTTTAAACTAGTTAGTTGTAACCACATTAACACTATATATTAACTAGTTAGTTGTAGTCACATCAACACTATGTTTAAACTAGTTAGTTGTATTCACATCAACACTATATATTAACTAGTTAGTTGTAGTCACATCAACACTATGTTTAAACTAGTTAGTTGTAGTCACATCAACACTATGTTTAAACTAGTTAGTTGTAGTCACATCAACACTATATAAACTAGTTAGTCGTAGTCACATCAACACTATGTTTAAACTAGTTAGTTGTAGTCACATCAACACTATGTTTAAACTAGTTAGTTGTAACCACATTAACACTATATATTAACTAGTTAGTTGTAGTCACATCAACACTATGTTTAAACTAGTTAGTTGTATTCACATCAACACTATATATTAACTAGTTAGTTGTAGTCACATCAACACTATGTTTAAACTAGTTAGTCGTAGTCACATCAACACTATGTTTAAACTAGTTAGTTGTAGTCACATCAACACTATGTTTAAACTAGTTAGTTGTAACCACATTAACACTATATATTAACTAGTTAGTTGTAGTCACATCAACACTATGTTTAAACTAGTTAGTTGTAGTCACATCAACACTATATAAACTAGTTAGTTGTATTCACATCAACACTATATATTAACTAGTTAGTTGTAGTCACATCAACACTATGTTTAAACTAGTTAGTTCAAATCAAATGTATTTGTCACATACACATGGTTAGCAGATGTTAATGAGAGTGTAGCGAAATGCTTGTGCTTCCAGTTCCGACAATGCAGTAATAACCAACAAGTAATCTAACTAACAATTCCAAAACTACTACCTTATACACACAAGTGTAAAGGGATAAAGAATATGTACATAAAGATATATAAATGAGTGATGGTACAGAACGGCATAGGCAAGATGCAGTAGATGGTATCGAGTACAGTATATACATATGAGATGAGTAATGTAGGGTATGTAAACAAAGTGGCATAGTTTAAAGTGGCTAGTGATACATGTATTACATAAAGATGCAGTAGATGATATAGAGTACAGTATATACGTATACATATGAGATGAGTAATGTAGGGTAGCTAAACATTATATTAAGTAGCATTGTTTAAAGTGGCTAGTGATATATTTTACATCAATTTCCATCAATTCCCATTATTAAAGTGGCTGGAGTTGAGTCAGTATGTTGGCAGCAGCCACTCAATGTTAGTGGTTTAACAGTCTGATGGCCTTGAGATAGAAGCTGTTTTTCAGTCTCTCGGTCCCAGCTTTGATGCACCTGTACTGACCTCACCTTCTGGATGATAGCGGGGTGAACAGGCAGTGACTTGGGTGGTTGTTGTCCTTGATGATCTTTATGGCCTTCCTGTGACATCGGGTGGTGTAGGTGTCCAGGAGGGCAGGTAGTTTGCCCCCGGTGATTCGTTGTGCAGACCTCACTACCCTCTGGAGAGCCTTACGGTTGTGGGCAGAGCAGTTGCCGTACCAGGCGGTGATACAGCCCGACAGGATGCTCTCGATTGTGCATTTGTGAAAGTTTGTGAGTGCTTTTGTTGATAAGCCGAATATCTTAAGCCTCCTGAGGTTGAAGAGGCGCTGCTGCGCCTTCTTCACGATGCTGTCTGTGTGGGTGGACCAATTCAGTTTGTCTGTGATGTGTACTCCAAGGAACTTAAAACGACCCTCTAGTTAGTTGTAGTCACATCAACACTATATAAACTAGTTAGTTGTAGTCATATCAACACTACATAAACTAATTAGTTGTAGTCACATCAACACTATAGAAACTAGTTAGCTGTAGTCACATCAACAGTATATAAACTAGTTAGTTGTAGTCACATCAACACTATTTAAACTAGTTAGTTGTAGTCACATTAGTACTATATAAACAAGTTAGTTGTAGTCACATCAACACTATGTTTAAACTAGTTAGTAGCAGTCACATCAGTACTATTTAATAAACTAGTTAGTTGTAGTCACATCAGTACTATATAAACAAGTCAGTTGTAGTCACATCAGTACTATATAAACAAGTCAGTTGCAGTCACATCAGTACTATTTAATAAACTAGTTAGTTTTAGTCACATCAGTACTATATAAACAAGTCAGTTGTAGTCACATCAATGCTATGTTTCAACTAGTTAGTTGTAGTCACATCAACACTATATAAACTAGTTAGCTGTAGTCACATCAACACTACATAAACTAGTTAGCTGTAGTCACATCAGTACTATATAAACAAGTTAGTTGTAGTCACATCAACACTATGTTTAATCAAGTTAGTTGCAGTCACATCAGTACTATTTAAACTAGTTAGTTGTAGTCACATCAGTACTATATAAACAAGTTAGTTGTAGTCACATCAACACTACGTATTAACTAGTTAGTTGTTGTCACATCAACACTATATAAACTAGTTAGCTGTAGTCACATCAACAGTATATAAACTAGTTAGCTGTAGTCACATTAATACTATTTCTAAACTAGTTAGTTGTAGTCACATCACACTACTTAAACTAGTTAGCTGTAGTCACATCAACACTACGTATTAACTAGTTATTTGTAGTCACATCAACACTATATAAACTAGTTAGCTGTAGTCACATCAACACTATATAAACTAGTTAGTTGTGGTCATATCAACACTACTTATAAACTAGTTAGTTGTAGTCACATCAGTACTATATAAACTAGTTCGTTGTAGTAACATCAACACTATATAAACTAGTTAGTTGTAGTCACATCAACACTATATAAACTAGTTAGTTGTAGTGACATCAACACTATATAAACTAGTTAGTTGTAGTCACATCAACACTATGTATTAACTAGTTATTTGTAGTCACATCAACACTATATAAACTAGTTAGCTGTAGTCACATCAACACTATATAAACTAGTTAGTTGTGGTCACATCAACACTATATAAAGTAGTTAGCTGTAGTCACATCAACACTATATAAACTAGTTAGTTGTAGTCACATCAACATTATATAAACTAGTTAGCTGTAGTCACATCAACAGTATATAAACTAGTTAGTTGTAGTCACATCAACACTATATAAAGTAGTTAGTTGTAGTCACATCAACACTATGTATTAACTAGTTAGTTGTAGTCACATCAACACTACGTATAAACTAGTTAGTTGTAGTCACATCAACACTATATAAAGTAGTTAGCTGTAGTCACATCAACACTATATAAACTAGTTAGTTGTAGTCACATCAACACTACTTATAAACTAGTTAGTTGTAGTCACATCAACACTATGTTTAAACTAGTTAGTTGTAGTCACATCAACACTACGTATTAACTAGTTAGTTGTAGTCACATCAGTACTATATATATACTTTTTATTTGTAGTGTGCTGATTTATTGATGATGTGATTCAGAGCAAGCTCCTCTGTCACTTTATATAAACTATGAGACAAACCTGGTCTTTGGCCTTGTGAACACCACTTTCATTGATGACAGTAATGTTCCCTCTGTGGATTTCTCAAGGCTGAACAGAATGATCGGGAAGTGAACAGAGTGTTTGTACCAAAGTCCTCTGATGCTCCTGCTGTCTTTTAACTCAATGGAAGTCAATTGCACTTATTTCTACACTGCCAGAAAAAAAATGTTCTGTCTAGAACCTTACAGGGTTCGTCAGCTGTCTCCATAGGAGAACCCTTTGAAGAACCCTTTTTATTTCCAGCTAGAAACGGTGTTCCATGTAGAATCCTCTGTGGAAAGGGTTCTACCTGGAACCCAAAAGGTTTCTACCTGGAACCAAAAAGGTTCCTCCTATAGGGAACAGCCGGAGAACCCTTTTAGAACCCCTTTCTCTTACAGTGTCGATTTCTGTGGGTTCCGGAAAGGTTCATCGTTTGGTAAACCTAAACCCTGACATTGGAAGAACTTCTGCCTGTAGTTTTAAGTCAGCCCCCAAGGTTGATTTGCGATTGCTGCTGTAGGAAAGGACAGAAATAATCAGAGATTTCAAACTTTGATCACAGAGAAAGTATTTCTCACGTCTGTTCCAGACGTATGAGTCAAAACAACATGCCCTTTGCTCTTAGGAGGCAGTCGACAACATGCTTTCGTACACGTACACTATAATGTCTTTTCTCCCTGCTGCAATTTCATGTTATTTGACTGGATTAACACTGAATCTAATGTATGAGGTCCTTCAGTACATACCGTAATTATCCACCTGTATTTGATAACTTAGAATACCTTGTGTTTTGGCTATTTCTTAAAAACCTTGTGTTCTGACTATTTCTTTAAAGAAATTGTGTTTTGGCTATTTCTTAGAAAACCTTGTGTTTTAGCTATTTCTTAGAAAACCTTGTGTTTTGGCTGTTTTTTAGAAAACCTTGTGTTTTGGCTGTTTCTTAGAAAACGATTCATGTTGCAAATCATCAAGACGGCTAACTGTAATGTACCTTCATCTGTAGCCAATGCTCTCAAACCTCAAGTTCACAACACAATACATAAGCTGATTCATTTCAGGGGAGCGTGGATCTCTTTTTGACATTCTTCCTGCCTTTTTGTACTACTCAACAACTCCACTAATCAGCCTTATTATTACATTCATTGTTTATTTGCGTCCTTGCGTTCGAATCCAAATCGAATCGAATGGAACAGATATAGACTAACGGTGAAATGCTTCCTTACGAGTCCATTTCCAACAATGCAGAGTTAAAGACACATATTATTTAAACAGAAAATTGATATAGTGACACGAGGAATAAATACACATTGAATAAGCAATAACAAACAGCAACGTTAATCTCTATCGAGGATATCGTTGAGAGATGGAGGAAGGCATCTTACATGGATGGTGTGTGTGTGTGTGTGTGTGTGTGTGTGTGTGTGTGTGTATGTGCGTGTGTGTGTGTGTTGCATGATATGTTAGCGAGAGTGTGTAGTCCTGTCCAGCTTTAGAACTTCAACAAGAGTCATTAACAGACTATTGTAACGACGCCATGATTTCAAAGGTGCTCCACAAACAGCTCGTGTGGCGATGGATGATTGAACCAGAGCACTTGAAAGGGGAAGAGAGACGTCAGGTTCACAGCATCCTGTCACAGCCCATCTGCTTTCCTCCCTGCTCTCCTCAGTCACAAGCCTTTGTAAGGGAGATGGTGTTTGAACATCAAAGCTAAGCCATGCTACCTAAGAGACAGAAACAATTAGGATGTGGAGGGGAAGAAAGGATGGGGCATGGATGGTGTTGGGATGGGTTGGGGGTGTGATGGAAGGATGAGGCATGGATGGTGTTGGGATGGGTTGGGGGTGTGATGGAAGGATGAGGCATGGATGGTGTTGGGATGGGTTGGGGGTGTGATGGAAGGATGAGGAATGGATGGTGTTGGGATGGGTTGGGGGTGTGATGGAATGATGGGGCATGGATGATGTTGGGATGGGTTTGGGGTGTGATGGAAGGATGAGGAATGGATGGTGTTGGGATGGGTTGGGAGTGTGATGGAAGGATGAGGCATGGATGGTGTTGGAATGGATTGGGGGTGTGATGGAAGGAAGAGGCATGGATGGTGTTGAAACGGATTGGGGTGTGATGAAAGGATGAGGCATGGATGGTGTTGGAATGGATTGGGGGTGTGATGGAAGGATGAGACATGGATGGTGTTGGGATGGGTTGGGGGTGTGATGGAAGGATGAGGCATGGATGGTGTTGGAATGGATTGGGGGTGTGATGGAAGGATGAGGCATGGATGGCGTTGGAACGGATTGGGGGTGTGATGGAAGGATGAGGCATGGATGGTGTTGAAATGGATTGGGGGATGTGATGGAAGAATGAGGCATGGATGGTGTTGAGATGGGTTGGGGGTGTGATGGAAGGATGGGGCATCAATGGTTTTCGAATTAGTTGGGGTTGCGATGTAGGCAACTCAAAATGGCCAGGGACAGTTTTGAAGTGAGCTCACAGGCTGTTGAGGGAATTGAGGATATGGAAATATAACATTTAAAGGCATTGAAAACCAAATACTTTAAAAATACAGGACTAGACAGAAGTGGAATGTGGGAATCATTCTCATCAGGTGTAGTTTTAAAATGCCATGGTCATTATCCCAAGCTATATTTCTTCATAAATGTACATGCCATGGTCATTATCCCAAGCTATATTTCTTCATAAATGTACATCCCATGGTCATTATCCCAAGCTATATTTCTTCATAAATGTACATGCCATGGTCATTATCCCAAGCTATATTTCTTCATAAATGTACATGCCATGGTCATTATCCCAAGCTATATTTCTTCATAAATGTACATACCATGGTCATTATCCCAAGCTATATTTCTTCATAAATGTACATCCCATGGTCATTATCCCAAGCTATATTTCTTCATAAATGTACATGCCATGGTCATTATCCCAAGCTATATTTCTTCATAAATGTACATCCCATGGTCATTATCCCAAGCTATATTTCTTCATAAATGTACATGCCATGGTCATTATCCCAAGCTATATTTCTTCATAAATGTACATCCCATGGTCATTATCCCAAGCTATATTTCTTCATAAATGTACATGCCATGCATCAGTGTGGATGGTAATGGTTTAGCTGGTTTACATGCGTCTCTGTTTATTTACAACCTGTTATCATTTAGCTATTTCATGTTTAACTTTAGGAACCTTTTAGGTATAAAAAAGGTTCTTACAAAATTATTTTATGAACAATTGAATTTGATAGCCCATAGAAACATATGGAATAAGACATTCATAAAAGACAGTCCCCCAAAAATCATAGAAACTAAAGGTTTAGAAACTCAGGGAATATATATATATTTTAAATTGACAAAATATTTATTCCCTTATTTCCTTCATTCATTTGCATGGGTTACCTTCAGACGAGACACTTTATTCATAAAGCAAAATGGATAACGCCATCATGTTTGTGAGAATTATATTAGTTCATAGCCCAAATTTCGGTTCATAAATTACAGACAGAAGTTGGCACATGAGCCGATTTCAGATGAGTCCCGTGGGGCTTGTGGCAGTGGTGGAATTCAGGAGTAAAAATCTAAAAGTATTAGGTTTTAAATATACTTAAGTATCAAAAGTAAATGTAATTCATAAATATACTTAAGTATCAAAAGTACAATTATATAATTATTATATATAAATCTTTTCAAATTCCTTTTATTAAGCAAACCAGATGGTGCCATCTGTAAAGTAAATTACAAATAAATGTTACGGTTTTCTAGTGGTGATGAAGGAGAGTCGGACCAAACTGCAGCGTGTCGATTGAGATTCATGTTTAATCAAATAAAGAAACATGAACACTACACAAAACAATATTTCTTCATAAATGAAACAGCCTATCTAGTGCAAACTAACCGAGAGTACACATAGGACACTAAGGACAATCACCCAACGACAAACTTCAAAGAATATGGCTGCCTAAATCATGGTTCCCAATCAGAGATTTCTTCATAAAGCACCTGCCTCTGATTGAGAACCATTATCCAGACAGCCATAGACCATGCTAGACAACCCACTAAGCTACAATCCCAATACCACCACCAAAGCCCCAAGACAAACACACCACAATTACAAAAACACCATGCCACACCCTGGCCTGACCAAATACATAAAGATAAACACAAAATACTTTGACATAAATGTGACATACCCCAAAAAAACAACTTAAGTAGTACTTAAAAGTTTTTTTCTTTCTGTCTTTAAGTACTTCACACCACTGGCTTGAGGGAGTCGTAGAGAAAAACGGAAAACACCATCGTGAGAGTCTCCCCTATCCATAAAGTGGTCATAGTTCATAGGACAAACTGTACGGATGCTACAGACATTTTACTTGAGAAGACAGATTTTCGAGATGTCTCTTGGTCCTGATAAACACCGATGAAGCTCGGCCACCTTCCACCGCAGATGCGGAAGGCCAACAGTAGAGGATGTAGTAAATTGAGAAGCAGCCCACCCCCCAAAAAAATATCTTCAATTGATTGATTTTTATGGGGATTTTGTTTATTATTTATGTGTGTCAATAGACTGTTCAGGATTTCTAACAACAGATTATGAGTTATTCATGCCACTAGTCTGCACTACACTTTATATCTGTGGCTATGTTCCAAAAGGCCCTGGTCAAAAGTAGTGCACTATGTAGGGAATAGGATGCTATTTAGGATGAAGCCTCAGTCACTGCTACTAATTCTAGAGAAGCACAAAGATATGTAGATTAAACAGGAAATTAAATTGCGTACACATAATCAATTTGTGAGGAAATGAGGAAAGCATATTAAAAGATATATACGCTGAATAATTAAATTCAATTATCTGTTCAAAATGAAAGAATAGACTGGAAAGCAATATTTGCTAAGTTTCTTCACATTAAATCATTGTGCATTTTTCCTCACGTGATATAATTAGTCTGTTATTCCTTAAAGCTTTTTAGCCCATATTAAACACAGTTGGCTTCCACATGTTTAGCTGACAGGTTTAAGTGTGAAGTAGCATCCGTAAGTGCATTGGATGGGATTGGAACCCTCAATCACTCAGTCAACTGTAATTTAATCTCAAGAATGTAAGCAAAGCATTTCATTGTACTTGTGCATGTGACAAATAAAACTAGAAACCTGAACACACCCCCTCGACCCCAAATGGCACCCTCATTTTCTATATAGTGCACTACGTTTGACCAGATCTCTACGGACCCTGGTCAAAACTAGTAAACTAATTAGGGAATAGGGTGCCATTTTGGATGCACAAACCTATCTGTCAATAAGCTCTGGGGAAAGGAACCCTTATCCCTCATGTCTTGACTATGACTTTCATCTACAGTGGTTTGGTTTTACAGGGGCCCTAACTTGTTGTATAGAGACACCACTTCCTCTGGGGTTACTGCTGCTATTCATCAATTTCAAGATGGTTCATCTCTAATACAAGTAAAACAATGTATGGTGGGGATATTTTTTGTAATATATTTTACAGAATCAATGTTGGTTTGTTGGTTAGACGAAGAATAGGAACAGTGTATTTCAAGGTTATTTCTCTCACAATAAGTCCTTACCGTTCATTGTCACTGTGCAACCTTAAACAGATAACAGACACACTCAGAGACACAGAGATACAGGGCCACAGAGACAAAGAGACACAGAGATACAGGGACACAGAGACAAAGAGACACAGAGATACAGGGACACAGAGACAAATAGACACAGAGATACAGGGACACAGAGACAAAGAGACACAGAGATACAGGGACACAGAGACAAAGAGACACAGAGATACAGGGACACAGAGACAAAGAGACACAGAGATACAGGGACACAGATACAAAGAGACACAGAGATACAGGGACACAGAGACAAAGAGACACAGAGATACAGGGACACAGAGACAAAGAGACACAGAGATACAGGGACACAGAGACAAAGAGACACAGAGATACAGGGACACAGAGACAAAGAGACACAGAGATACAGGGACACAGAGACAAAGAGACACAGAGATACAGGGACACAGAGACAAAGACACACAGAGATACAGGGACACAGAGACAAAGAGACACAGAGATACAGGGACACAGAGACAAAGAGACACAGAGATACAGGGACACAGAGACAAAGAGACACAGAGACCTCCATGCTACATGGGCATCGACACCAGTATCAATTCCTGAGGCAAGCCCAGTGAGCCGGTCCGATCCGGGGTCAAATCCAAGGGTGTGCATGCCCCGGTACTACAGGGCAGCTGGGGGGTCTGGAGAAGTTCAGGGACGTAGGGGTCCAGTCTGTTTAGGGCTTATGTCTGAGGCACCATGAAAAGAGTAATAAAGACACAATGCCATATCCTGACTATGTCCAGATGTTGGATGTTGGATGTGGGCAATGTTGAACGAATTCAAAGAACAGCATAGCTGCTTTGACATAGCTACGTGCATGCACACAACGCATTGTACATAGGTGTCTAAACACCCTCTATATAACCTGTATTCTACCTGTATATAACCTGTATACCCACCCTATATATAACCTGTATACTCCCTGTATACTCCCTGTATATAACCTGTATACATCCTGTATACTACCTGTATATAACCTGTATTCTCCATGTATATAACCTGTATACTCCCTGTATATAACCTGTATACTCCCTGTATATAACCTGTATTCTCCCTGTATATAACCTGTATTCTCCCTGTATATAACCTGTATTCTCCATGTATATAACCTGTATACACCCTGTATACTCCCTGTATACACCCTGTATATAACCTGTATACACCCTGTATATAACCTGTATACTCCCTGTATACTCCCTGTATACACCCTGTATATAACCTGTATACACCCTGTATATAACCTGTATTCTCCCTGTATATAACCTGTATACATCCTGTATACTACCTGTATATAACCTGTATTCTCCATGTATATAACCTGTATACTCCTTGTATATAACCTGTATACTCCCTGTATATAACCTGTATACTCCCTGTATACTCCCTGTATACACCCTGTATACTACCTGTATATAACCTGTATTCTCCATGTATATAACCTGTATTCTCCATGTATATAACCTGTATACTCCCTGTATATAACCTGTATTCTCCCTGTATATAACCTGTATTATCCATGTATATAACCTGTATACACCCTGTATACACCCTGTATACACCCAGTATATAACCTGTATACACCCTGTATATAACCTGTATATAACCTGTATATAACCTGTATATAACCTGTATACACCCTGTATACTCCCTGTATATAACCTGTATGTAACCTGTATTCGTTCTGTTTATAACCTGTATACATCCTGTATACTACCTGTATATAACCTCTATAGTCCCTGTATACACCCTGTATATAACCTGTATACTCCCTGTATACTCCCTGTACTGTATACAACCTGTATATAACCTGTATACTCCATGTATATAACCTGTATACTCCTTGTATATAACCTGTATTCTCCATGTATATAACCTGTATACTCCCTGTATATAACCTGTATTCTCCCTGTTTATAACCTGTATACTCCCTGTATACTCCCTGTACTGTATACAACCTGTATATAACCTGTATACTCCCTGTATACTCCCTGTACTGTATACAACCTGTATATAACCTGTATAGTCCCTGTATATAACCTGTATACTCCCTGTATATAACCTAGATTCTCCCTGTATACAACCTGTGTATAACCTGTATACACTCTGTATACTCCCTGTATATAACCTGTATTCTCCCTGTATATAACCTGTATTCTCCCTGTAAATAAACTGTATACTCCCTGTACTGTATACAACCTGTATATAACCTGTATAGTCCCTGTATAGAACCTGTATACTCCCTGTTTATAACCTGTATACTCTCTGTATATACCCTGTATAGAACCTGCATACTTCCTGTATACACCCTGTATATAACCTGTATATAACCTGTGTACTCCCTGTATACTTCCTGTATATAACCTGTATACACCCTGTATATAACCTGTATACACCCTGTATATAACCTGAATACACCCTGTATATAACCTGTATACACCCTGTATATAACCTGTATACAACCTGTATATAACCTGTATACACCCAGTATACTCCCTGTATATAACCTGTATCCTCCCTGTATATAAACTGTATTCTCCCTGTATACAACCTGTATATAACCTGTATACTCCCTGTTTATAACCTGTATACTCCCTGTATATAACCTGTATATTCCGTGTATATAACCTGTGTACTCCCTGTATATAACCTGTATATAACCTGTATACACAATGTATATAACCTGTATACACCCTGTATAGAACCTGTATACTCCCTGTTTATAACCTGTATACTCTCTGTATATAACCTGTATATAACCTGCATACTTCCTGTATACACCCTGTATAGAACCTGCATACTTCCTGTATACACCCTGTATATAACCTGAATATAACCTGTGTACTCCCTGTATATAACCTGTATACACCCTGTATATAACCTGTATACACCCTGTATATAACCTGTATACACCCTGTATATAACCTGTATACACCCTGTATATAACCTGTATACTCCCTGTATATAACCGGTATATAACATGTATACTCCCTGTATATAACCAGTATACTCCCTGTATATAACCTGTATACACCCTGTATATAACCTGAATTCTCCCTGTATACAACCTGTATATAACGTGTATACACTCTGTATACTCCCTGTATACAACCTGTATACATCCTGTATATAACCTGTATCCTCCCTGTATACACCCTGTATATAACCTGTATACACCCAGTATACTCCCTGTATATAACCTATATTCCCCCTGTATATAAACTGTATTCTCCCTATATACAACCTTTATATAACATGTATACTCCCTTTATACACCCTGTATACACCCTGTATATAACCTGTATACAACCTGTATATAACCTGTATACTCCCTGTATACTCCCTGTATATAAACTCTATACTCCCTGTATATAACCTGTACACAACCTGTATACTCCCTGTATATAAACTCTATACTCCCTGTATATAACCTGTACACAACCTGTATACTCCCTGTATACACCCTGTATACACCCTGTATACTCCCTGTATATAACCTGTATATAACCTGTATACACCCTGTATAGAACCTGTATATAACCTGAATTCTCCATATATACAACCTGTATATAACCTGTATATAACCTGTATACACCCTATATATAACCTGTATATAACCTGTATACACCCTATATATAACCTGTATATAACATGTATATAACCGGTACTCTCCCTGTATACTCCCTGTATATTTCCTGTATATAACCTGTATATAACCTGTATACTCCCTGTATATTTCCTGTATATAACCTGTATATAACCTGTATACTCCCTGTATATTTCCTGTATATAACCTGTATATAACCTGTATACTCCCTGTATATAACCTGTATATAACCTGTACTCTCCCTGTATATAACCTGTATACTCCCTGAAAACTCCCTGTATACAACGTGTATACTCCCTGTATACACCCTGTATACTCCCTGTATTTAACCTGTATTCTCCCTGTATATAACCTGTATATAACCTATACTCTCCCTGTGTACTCCCTGTATATAACCTGTATACACCCTGTATATAACCTGTACTCTCCCTGTATACTCCCTGTATATAACCCATATATAACCTGTATACACCTTGTATACTCCCTGTATATAACCTGTATACTCCCTGTATACAACCTGTATAGTCCGTGTATATAACCTGTATACTCCCTGTATATAACCTGTATACTCCCTGTATACTCCCTGTATATAACCTGTATTCTCCCTGTATATAACCTGTATGCTCCGTGTATATAACCTGTATACTCTCTGTATATAACCTGTATATAACCTGTATACACCCTGTATATAACCTGTATACTCCCTGTATATAACCTCTATACTCCCTGTGTGTAACCTGTATACACCCTGTATCCACCCTGTATATAACCTGTATACTCCCTGTATATAACCTCTATACTCACTGTGTGTAACCTGTATACACCCTGTATACTCCCTGTATATAACCTCTATACTCCCTGTGTGTAACCTGTATACACCCTGTATACACCCTGTATACAACCTGTATACTCCCTGTATATAAACTGTATATACCCTGTATACTCCCTGTATATAACCTGTATACTCCCTGTATACAACCTGTATACTCCGTGTATATAACCTGTATACTCCTTGTATATAACCTGTATACTCCCTGTATATAACCTGTATACTCCCTGTATATAAGCTGTAAACACACTGTATACTCCCTGTTTATAACCTGTATACTCCTTGTATATAACCTGTATACTCCTTGTATATAACCTGTATACTCCTTGTATATAACCTGTATACTCCTTGTATATAACCTGTATATAACCTGTATATAACCTGTATACACCCTGTATATAACCTGTATATAACCTGTATACTCCTTGTATATAACCTGTATACTCCCTGTATATAACCTGTATACACCCTGTATACTCCCTGTATATAACCTGTATACTCCCTGTATACTCCCTGTATATAACCTGTATACTCCTTGTATATAACCTGTATACTCCTTGTATATAACCTGTATACTCCTTGTATATAACCTGTATACTCCCTGTATATAACCTGTATATACCCTGTATACTCCTTGTATATAACCTGTATTCACCCTGTATATAACCTGTATACTCCCTGTATATAACCTGTATACTCCTTGTATATAACCTGTATACTCCTTGTATATAACCTGTATACTCCTTGTATATAACCTGTATATAACCTGTGTATAACCTGTATATAACCTGTGTATAACCTGTATACCCACCCTTACAAAAAAAAACTATTATCACATGTTGAGCTATATTTTCACATGTATTAAATGTCACATGTTAATTTTCAGCTCCTGTATTCACCACACATGTTAATTTTCAGCTCCTGTATTCACCACACATGTTAATTTTCAGCTCCTGTATTCACCACACATGTTAATTTTCAGCTCCTGTATTCACCACACATGTTAATTTTCAGCTCCTGTATTCACCACACATGTTAATTTTCAGCTCCTGTATTCACCACACATGTTAATTTTCAGCTCCTGTATTCACCACACATTTTAAATGTGTTGTTTCAGAGGTAGAAAAAAACGTTCACTTTAGAATCAGATATGCAGCTGTACTCTTTTTATGATGTTGCATTACTACACATTTTGTTTTCAACTTTAGACATTTTGCTTGATATTAAATGACACAAAAGTAAGTCACTCACTAGAGGTATATAAACACTATTACTTGAAAGATTAACAAATTGTTGTCCCTGCCATCGTTTTGTCCAAAAGCTGAGGTATAGTGCTGGAGAAATGCAACCACTCTCAAATCCATCGATGGATACAAGGACTGACCATCCATTATATCAACATGATAGTTGTAACAGCTTTTAGGCCACAGTGTGTACTTTGCTAACAAACATTGATGTAAATGTGGAGTTTTCTTGCATTTGAAACTGCAAATTAGATTTTCACTTTCACATGTGGAATACACAAGTGTTCACATTTGAAAAACAATCCACAAACTCCACTGTTATATCTTTGGTTTTTACCCTGGCCTTTGCATTCACAAGTGACAATTTCAAAAGTCAGAAACGAAGTGTCTTGTGTTGATTTTTTACATGATTATGTTCAACACTTCCAGCTACATTTGGTCTCCCATACAGGGGATGACCAGGACCAACCAGGGACTGACCAGGACCAACCAGGGACTGACCAGGACCAACTAGGGGCTGACCAGGACCAACCAGGGACTGACCAGGACCAACCAGGGACTGACCATGACCAACTAGGGACTGACCAGGACCAACCAGGGACTGACCAGGACCAACCAGGGACTGACCAGGACCAACTAGGGACTGACCAGGACGAACTAGGGACTGACCAGGACCAACTAGGGACTGACCAGGACCAACCAGGGACTGACCAGGACCAACTAGGGACTGGCCAGGACAAACCAGGGACTGACCAGGACCAACCAGGGACCGACCAGGACCAACCAGGGACTGACCAGGACCAACTAGGGACTGACCAGGACCATCCAGGGACCAACCAGGACCAACCAGGGACTGACCAGGACCAACTGACCAGGACCAACCAGGGGCTAGGGACCAGGACCATCCAGGGACTGACCAGGACCAACCAGGGGACCAGGACCAGGACCATCCAGGGACTGACCAGGACCAGGGACTGACCAGGGGACTGACCAGGACCAACTAGGGACTGACCAGGACCATCCAGGGACTGACCAGGACCAACCAGGGACTGACCAAGACCAACCAGGGACTGACCAGAACCAACCAGGGACTGACCAGGACCATACAGGGGCTGACCAGGACCAACCAGGGACCGACCAGGACCATCCAGGGACCGACCAGGAACAACCAGGGACTGACCAGGACCAACTAGGGACTGACCAGGATCATCCAGGGACCGACCAGGACCATCCAGGGACCGACCAGGACCAACTAGGGACTGAACAGGACCAACCAGGGACTGACCAGGACCAACTAGGGACTGACCAGGATCATCCAGGGACCGACCAGGACCATCCAGGGACCGACCAGGACCAACTAGGGACTGAACAGGACCAACCAGGTACTGACCAGGACCAACCAGGGTCCGACCAGGACCATACAGGGGCTGACCAGGACCAACCAGGGACTGACTAGGACCAACTAGGGACTGACCAGGACCATCCAGGGACCGACCAGGACCATCCAGGGACCGACCAGGACCAACTAGGGGCTGACCAGGACCAACCAGGGGCTGACCAGGACCAACCAGGGACTGACCAGGACCATCCAGGGAACGACCAGGACCAACCAGGGTCCGACCAGGACCATCCAGAGACCGACCAGGACCATCCAGGGACTGACCAGGACCATCCAGGAACCGACCAGGACCAACCAGGGACTGACCAGGACCATCCAGAGACTGACCAGGGCCAGCCATGTTTAGATTCAGAGGCAAACCATTTATGGGATGCAGGTTTCAATGTTGCTGGAATGAATGTGCCAAAACTTGAAACTGGAACCAAAAAAAATTGCCTTTTTTTAAGGGCACACACACAGACACACACACACACACACACAAACACACACGCACCCACACACGCACCCACACACACACACACACGCACCCACAAACACACACACACACACGCACCCACACACACACACACACACATGCACCCACACACACACTCACACACACACGCACACACACACACACACACACACACACACACACACACACACACACACACACACACAACACCCACACACACACACACAGCTTTAACATTCATTCAGAGCTGCGGTCCCTGAAAATGGTGGTTAAAATGACAATGGTAATTTGACAGTTAATTTGGCCCTGCTGTCCAGTTAAAATGTGTGATGGTTTCCCTAACGTGTAGTTTGAATTGTGGCAGTATATCCTAGGACCAACTGACATTTAGTAGCCTGTATGAGACTCTGAGGACACGTTCTGATCTGTCTCATTCCTATGCAATCCCAAAACATCCATCTGGGAATTGTCTTTGTTTCTAGGGGCGATAAAAATCATCAGAAGTCATTTCCCATCTCAGAGCAGTCCCAGCCTCAGTCCCAGCCTCAGTCCCAGTCTCAGTCCCAGCCTCAGTCCCAGTCTCAGTCACAGCCCCAGTCTCAGTCCCAGTCTCAGTCCCAGCCTCAGTCCCAGCCTCAGTCCGAGCCTCAGTCACAGCCTCAGTCACAGCCTCAGTCCCAGCCTCAGTCCCAGCCTCAGTCCCAGTCTCAGTCCAGCCCCAGTCTCAGTCCCAGCCTCAGTCCCAGCCTCAGTGCCAGTCTCAGTCCCAGCCTCAGTCCCAGCCTCAGTCCCAGTCTCAGTCACAGCCCCAGTCTCAGTCCCAGTCTCAGCCCCAGCCTCAGCCCCAGCCTCAGTCCCAGCCTCAGTCCCAGCCTCAGTCCCAGTCTCAGCCTCAGTCCCAGCCTCAGTCCCAGCCTCAGTTCCAATCTCAGTCCCAGTCTCAGTCCCAGCCTCAGTCCCAGCCTCAGTCCCAGCCTCAGTCCCAATCTCAGTCCCAGTCTCAGTCCCAGCCTCAGTCACAGCCTCAGTCACAGCCTCAGTCCCAGTCTCAGTCCCAGCCTCAGTCCCAGTCTCAGTCACAGCCTCAGTCCCAGCCTCAGTCCCATTCTCAGTCCCAGCCTCAGTCCCAGCCTCAGTCCCAGCCTCAGTCCCAGTCCCAGTCTCAGTCCCAGTCTCAGTCCCAGCCTCAGTCACAGCCTCAGTCCCAGCCTCAGTCCCAGGCTCAGTCCCAGCCTCAGTCACAGCCTCAGTCCCAGCCTCAGTCCCAGCCTCAGTCCCAGTCTCAGTCCCAGTCTCAGTCCCAGTCTCAGTCCCAGCCTCAGTCACAGCCTCAGTCCCAGCCTCAGTCCCAGGCTCAGTCCCAGCCTCAGTCACAGCCTCAGTCCCAGCCTCAGTCCCAGCCTCAGTCCCAGCCTCAGTCCCAGCCTCAGTCCCAGCTTCAGTCCCAGCCTCAGTCCCAGTCTCAGTCACAGCCTCAGTCCCAGCCTCAGTCCCAGCCTCAGTCACAGCCTCAGTCCCAGTCTCAGTCACAGCCTCAGTCCCAGCCTCAGTCCCAGCCTCAGTCCCAGCCTCAGTCCCAGTCTCAGTCCCAGTCTCAGTCCCAGTCTCAGTCCCAGCCTCAGTCACAGCCTCAGTCCCAGCCTCAGTCCCAGGCTCAGTCCCAGCCTCAGTCACAGCCTCAGTCACAGCCTCAGTCCCAGCCTCAGTCCCAGCCTCAGTCCCAGCCTCAGTCCCAGCTTCAGTCACAGCCTCAGTCCCAGCCTCAGTCACAGCCTCAGTCACAGTCTCAGTTCCAGCCTCAGTCCCAGCTTCAGTCACAGCCTCAGTCCCAGCTTCAGTCCCAGCCTCAGTCCCAGCCTCAGTCCCAGTCTCAGTCCCAGCCTCAGTCCCAGCTTCAGTCACAGCCTCAGTCCCAGCCTCAGTCCCAGCCTCAGTCACAGCCTCAGTCCCAGTCTCAGTCACAGCCTCAGTCCCAGCCTCAGTCCCAGCCTCAGTCCCAGCCTCAGTCACAGCCTCAGTCACAGCCTCAGTCCCAGGCTCAGTCCCAGTCTCAGTCCCAGCCTCAGTCCCAGCCTCAGTCCCAGTCTCAGTCCCAGTCACAGCCCAGTCCCAGTCTCAGTCACAGCCTCAGTCCCAGCCTCAGTCCCAGCCTCAGTCACAGCCTCAGTCCCAGTCTCAGTCACAGCCTCAGTCCCAGCCTCAGTCACAGCCTCAGTCCCAGCCTCAGTCCCAGCCTCAGTCACAGCCTTGTATAGCTTTTTTTTTATATCCCACATAGATAATCAGCAAAAGCTTGTATGAATCTAGTTTCTCTCCTGAAAGCTTATGTTTGCTTGAAAAGGGTCTGGGTTGCTATGTCTGGGGAATTCTTGCTCCGTGGTGGTTTGGTTCGTAATGATACCACGCTTACGTAAAAAAACATATTTTAAATGGAAAGAGACAACACCGACCATTGGATTCCTCCGGGGTTCCGTAACCTTTCAGTTTAGAGTAGGTATGGAAGCTTGTTAAAATATTACATGTATAGTTATTATGCTGCTACCTACCGCTCACTGTCAATCATTAGCTATTACACCACAGAGAGAGTATAAATCGGACCCTATCTGTTTTATCTTTAAGTAGACAGTACAGTGTTCACATCCCATTGCAACTAATGAGAGTTAGATACCTCCTCCCCGTGTTCTCCGTCCACTTGTTATGCAGCGACAATAAAGAAGTCACGCTTGTGTCTCTCCACTTTACCCCCAATCTGAGGACTAAACCAAAGGCAGCACATAGAGATACCTCTCTGTTCTCAGTAGTCTGGTTCAGCCTCATAATGTTAACTCAACCTGGTTGTCCTGCATCTCAACCTGGTTGTCCTGCATCTCAACCTGGTTGTCCTGCATCTCAACCTGGTTGCCCTGCATCTCAACCTGGCCCCTCCCCACACACACACATACATGCACGCACGCACTCACTCACTCACTCACTCACTCACGCACGCGCACGCACGCGCACACACACACACACATACACACATGCACACACACACACACACACACACACACACACACACACACACACACACACACACACACACACACACACACACACACACACACACACACACACACACATCATCTGTAGCACATCTGTAGGGTAATGCATTGTGACTGATAAATCACTAATTTGGCCAGAGCTCATATCCAACGCGGCTAATTTAAGTCTGTGATCATCGACCACCAACCCCTGGCATAGCAATGCTGCCCCCCAGTGCCTGTTCCCACCAGCCAGACAGCCAGGCAGCCTGCCTTGCCTTAGTGTAGTGTGTTTTGAAGTTTAAACATATCAGTTTTAGATAGGCTACTCTAGAATCTGTCTTCACACAAAAAGATTTTACATTTCTCTTCCCTCTCCGATTACCTTTTTTGAGGTAGAAATTATGTGTTTGCCAGTTTTGTTGTGTGCAAAATGCAGTAATTACCCCAAAAACTCCTGGATTATATTCAAAAGGAAAAATGTGCTACCCATTCTCTGTTCAGACTGTGTCATTGTTCAGAGACGGAGTCAGCTTTAAGCTTGTTGCCTGTGATTTTAAAGCTCTGGATATGTATCTGGTACCTACCCAGAAGAATGCCATCCCTCCTATTCTTCAAAGTGCATTTATTTTACTGCCTCTCTCTCTCTCTCTCTCTCTCTGTCTCTCTCTCTGTCTCTGTCTCTCTCTCTCTCTCTCTCTCTCTCTCTCTCTCTCTCTCTCTCTCTCTCTATGTCTCTGTCTCTATGTCTCTATGTCTCTCTCTATGTCTCTCTGTCTCTCTGTCTCTATGTCTCTATGTCTCTCTATGTCTCTCTCTATGTCTCTATCTCACTCTGTCTCTCTCTCTCTCTCTCTCTCTCTCTCTCTCTCTCTCTCTCTCTCTCTCTCGGCAGCCTCTCTGGCTTTCTAGTGGTTCACTAACAGCCGTTCCAGAACTGGCGATGATTGCAATTGGCTACAACAGAAAAGCTGTTATTGACTTGTTGGGATGACAGTTATTAGACCTAGTACAAAGACCTAGTACAAACTGTACATCTCCCCCACTAGTCTGTACATCGATGGGGATGGATGTGCAAGTGTATGCCGCACTAACGAATAGGTGCTTTGCAATGATTCCATCATCCCATCATAAATATTAAATGTAGCTTTGCCCTTGGTTACCTTTGCTGCCAGCCAGCTAGAGCCAGAACCTTTGTCATATATACCATAGCTTTTTTATTTTTTTTTTTAACTTGTTGACAAGGAGACAGTAGGGGGCATTTCAAAGGGAGCTCATGGCTTTGTAGTGAGCCAAAGACTTAGTTCCAGATGGCACCATATTCCCTACATAGGGCACTAATTTGACCAGAGCCAAGTGGTACCATATTCCCTATATAGGGCACTACTTTGAACAGAGGCGGTCTGCTGGTCAACAATAGTGCACTGTATAGGGAAGAGGGAGCCGTTTGGGACACAGTCCTAGAGGCTTTTGAGGTGGACTGCCAACGACGTCTATTCCCAGCTATATGATGATGATAGATGGTTTGTCAGCCAATTATCTATAGCCCTGTTGTAGAGGGCGTTTTTGGGAGTGGCCAACCTAACCTTAACATTGCATCTCATTCTTGTCTGATTATGATAAAGGGATCCTAAGTTAATAAGAGCCTTTTGTCCAATCTAAGACAATGGCAATGTAAGAAATGGCACACTATTCCCTACCTAGTGGACTACTTTAGACCAGAGCCCTATGGCACCCTATTCCCTACCTAGTGGACTACTTTAGACCAGAGCCCTATGGCACCCTATTCCCTACCTATTGGACTACTTTAGACCAGAGCCCTATGGCACCCTATTCCCTACCTAGTGGACTACTTTAGACCAGAGCCCTATGGCACCCTATTCCTTGTATAGTGGACTATTTTAGACCAGAGCCCTATGGTGTCACCATGCAGCTCGTAGCCAAAGAGATACATAGGGAGATAGCATCAGTACCACTACCTACCGGAGAGATACATAGGGAGATAGCATCAGTACCACTACCTACCAGAGAGATACATAGGGAGATAGCATCAGTACCACTACCTACCAAGATACACATAGGGAGGTAGCACCCGTACCACTACCTACCAAAGAGATACATAGGGAGATAGCATCAGTACCACTACTTAAAGTATCTTAGTTTTATTAGGATCATTGTTGCCCTTTACGGTTTATTAAACTCCCTCACCACTCCCAAACTATATAGAGGTTTTACTCTGTCTGCCTCTCCGGTGGGGCACTATTTCCTTCACTACTTTGTACCAGTGGGATCTGGTTACAATAGTGTAATATATATGGACTATTGTGTAATTTAGGACTCAGCCTCTGACTCGGTGGACAGTAAATGACAGTGTAAATACACCCCACACATTTCTCACTTCAGGGGAAGACCTGGAGCTGTAAAACACTGATAGAGCAATATTCCTTTCCTCCCCTGAGTTAGAGAGTAATCCCCCCCACCCCCGTGAAGAGCTCGGCTAGCTACAGCTTCACAACCCACCCTGCCTTCTCTGTGACTTGGCATTAAAGATCAACTTCTAGACAGCGAAGCCTCATCAGCGACAGCGGCAGACCTTTTTATTGCCCGAGCCCTGACCAAGAACAATTAACGACTCCCTATGGTTCCCTAAACCTGAATCACCCAGAGAGAGAGGGAGGCAAGGGAAGCACAGCCAGCAACCAGCCAGCAACCAGCCAGCAGACAGCCAGCAGACAGCCAGCAACCAGTCAGCAGCCAGCCACAGCCAGCCAGCAGACAGCCACAGCCAGCCACAGCCAGCCAGCAGCCAGCCAGCAGACAGCCAGCAACCAGCCAGCAGACAGCCAGCAGACAGCCAGCAACCAGCCAGCAGACAGCCAGCAGACAGCCAGCAACCAGCCACAGCCAGCTAGAAGCCAGCCACAGCCAGCCACAGCCAGCCACAGCCAGCCACATCCAGCCTCAGCCAGCCAGAAGCCAGCCACGGCCAGCCACAGCCAGCCACAGCCAGCCAGAAGCCAGCCACAGCCAGCCACAGCCAGCCAGAAGCCAGGCACATCCAGCCACAGTCAGCCACAGTCAGCCACAGCCAGCCTCAGCCAGCCAGAAGCCAGCCACATCCAGCCACATCCAGCCTCAGCCAGCCAGAAGCTAGCCACAGCCAGCCACATCCAGCCTCAGCCAGCCAGAAGCCAGCCACAGCCAGCCACATCCAGCCTCAGCCAGCCAGAAGCCAGCCACAGCCAGCCACAGCCAGCCAGAAGCCAGCCACAGCCAGCCACAGCCAGCCAGAAGCCAGCCACCTCCAGCCACAGCCAGCCACAGTCAGCCACAGCCAGCCACAGCCAGCCAGAAGCCAGCCACATCCAGCCACATCCAGCCTCAGCCAGCCAGAAGCCAGCCACAGCCAGCCACATCCAGCCTCAGCCAGCCAGAAGCCAGCCACAGCCAGCCACATCCAGCCTCAGCCAGCCAGAAGCCAGCCACAGCCAGCCAGAAGCCAGCCACAGCCAGCCACAGCCAGCCACAGCCAGCCACATTCAGCCACAGCCAGCCTCAGCCAGCCAGAAGCCAGCCACTGCACAGCCCCCCAGGCTCCAGAGGCATAATTAATCTCCCATAGCACCACACTTGTATAAATGACCAGCAGCTAGGAGTAGGCAGATACAAATAAAGGTGATTTAGACCAAAAAGATGCTGAGGGATGGATCTCATTAGTCCTGACTGGAAGACCAACGTGGAGATTTAACTGAGAGGAATTCCTGGCCATTAGTGGCATGGCAGCATGTGTATTGATAGGTTTTTAATAAGACTACACATTAATGGTTATCATGAGTGAGTGGGTTTATGGTAATGGGAAAGGGCAGAGGAGGGGAAAGGAAGTCTCAAATGTGCTTTTTGTCAAAATCTCTCTCTCTCGCTTTTAGAAGCTAGCGTGTTCTAATTTGTAGACGTGTTCCTTACAGAGGACTAACTATTCAACACTTTCACACAAGGAAAGCTGTGGAGTCTGCACTTCCAAATATTCTGTACAATGTAAGCGAATAGAACGTTGATAAAGGCTTTTTTTTAAATTGAGTGACATGAATATGAGGGTGAGTGTCAGTGATGAACAGAGCCGCAGGGATGAAGAGTGTCTCGTGTGAGCAGAAGAGAGGAAGTGAGGAAAGTCTTCATTTCCCTGCTATTAATCAGTTGGACTAATTCTCCCCTGTTCTATTTTAACCCTGCAGTGTCGCTGCCTCCAGTCTCTCTAATTGAAATATTAGCAGCAAGTTAAATATATGAGGACAATTTAATCAGACGTTTTCATTCATTCTGTCTTTCTTTTTTTTCTAGGGGTGGGGTGGGAGTTGGGGGGGTTGTTTTCTTTCGTTCTTGAGTTCTTTCCATTAACAGAGTTAGTTGAGGGATTCATTTAGAATGTTTTTTTCCTTAAATAAGTTGACAACTCTTATTGCCTCAACGACAAAGGTTTCAAGGTTGACCTTATACGAATGTGAACTTTGCAGACGGAGTGTCAGTTGTCTGTCTATCTGTCCTTGATCTTTCTCACTCCTTCACCTTCCCTTTCACTAGTGAAGATCTTTAATTATCAGTCATGTAACAGCACTGTTGGGAGTAAGGAAAAGCTGTACAGTGACTTCAGAAAGAACTCATACCCCTTGACTTATTTCACATTTTTGATTTGTTACAGCCAAAATTAAAAAATGATTCTTTTTTTCTTCTTCTCACCCATCTACAAACAATACCCCATAATTACCTAAGTGAAACCATGTTTTTCAGATTTTTTTTGCAAATGTATTGAAAATTAAATATAGAAATATCTCATTTACATAAGTATTTACTCCCCTGAGTCAAATGTACAGCTTTGAGTCGTCTTGGGTATGTCTGTATCAGCTTTACACTTCTGGATCTGTGGATTTTATCCCATTGTTCCTTACAGATTTTCTTAAGCTTTGTTAGGTTAGATGGGGAATGGCGGTGAACAGCAATCTTCAAGTCTTTTTAATGGGATTCAAGTCTGGGCTTTGGCTGGGCCACTCAAGGACTTTCATATTCTTGTTCTGAAGCCATTCCAGTGTTGCTTTGGCTGAATGCTTGGGGTCATTGCCATGTTGGAATGTAGTAAATCGCTGCCCCAGTCGAAGGTTGTTAGCACTAGTTTTCTCATCAAGGATTTGCCAGTAATTGGCTCCATTCATTGTCTCTTCTATCCTTACAAGTCTCCCAGTCCCTGCCGCTGAAAAGCATCCCAATAGCATGATGCTGGCCCCACTGTGCTTCACAGTAGGGATGGTGTTCGATGGGTGATGAGCTGTGCACTTTTTTCTCCAGACATAGCACTTTGCATTCAGGCCAAGGAGTTACATCTTTGTCTCATCAGACCATATAATATTTTGCCTTATGCTCTCAGAGTCTTTTAGGTGTCTTTTGGCAGACTCCAGGCATGCTGTCATGTGACTTTTTCTCAGGAGGGGCTTCCATCTGGCCACTCTTGCATAAAGCACAGATTGGTGAAGTGCTTTAGAGACTTTTGTCTTTCTGGCAGGTTCTCTCCTTTAAGCCAAGGAACTCTGTAATTCTGTCAGGGTGGTCATTTGGTTCTTGGTCACCTCCCTGACCAAACTCCTCCTTGCCCAAGTTTAGTCAGACGGCCAGAGTTTCTGCAGTTCCATATGTTTTCCATTTCCCGATGATGGAGACTTCTGTGCTCTTGGAAACTTTTCAACACTCTACAAATTGTTTTATACCCATCCCCAGATATATGCATCATCACAACTCTATCTCAGAGATCTACGGACAGGTCCTTGGACTTCATGGCTTGGTTTCTGCTCTGACATACACTGTCACCCTGTGGGACCTTACATAGACATTTGTGTTTCTTTTTAGATCGTGTTCAAACTATTTAATATGCCACAGATGGACTCCAAGTTTTAATGACATCTCAAGGATGATCAAAGTAAATTGGATGCACTTAAACTCAATTTGGAGTGTCATAGCAGAGGTGTGTGAATACTCACAGCATCAGTCAAACGTTTGGACACCTACTCATTCAAGTTTTTTTTTTTTTAAACTATTTTCTACAAACGATAGTCCCATTAAGCGCAAACCAGAAGTGACGGCGTATCGCTACAGAATGCTGTGGTAGCCATGCTGGCTAAGTGTGCCTTGAATTCTAAATAAATCAGTGTCACCAGCAAAACACCCCCACACCATCACACCTCCTCCTCCATGCTTCACAGTGGGAACCACACATGCGGTTATCATCTGTTCACGTACTCTGCATCTCACAAAGACACAGTGGTTGGAAAGGACACCGGTCTAATGTCCATTGCTTGTGTTTCTTGGCAAGGAAGTCTCTTCTTATGTGTGTCCTTTAGTAGGGGTTTCTTTGCAGCAATTCGATCATGAAGGCCTGATTGACGCAGTCTCCTCAGTTGATATTCAGATGTGTCTGTTAATTGAACTCTGTGAAGCATTTCTTTGGGCTACAATCTGAGGTGCAGTTAACTCTAATGGACTTATCCTCTGCAGCAGAGGTAACTCTGGGCCTTCCTTTCCTGTGGCGGTCCTCATGAGAGACAGTTTCATAGCTCTTGATGGTTTTTGCGGCTGCACTTGAAGAAACTTTCAAAGTTCTTGAAATGTTCCGGATTGACTGACCATCTTGTCTTAAAGTAATGATGATGGACTGTAATTTATCTTTGCTTATTTGAGCTGCTCTTGCAATAATACGGACTTGGCATTTTGCCAAATAGGGCTATCTTCTGTATGCCACCCCTACCTGGTGACAACATAATTGATTGTCTCAAACACATTTAGAAGGAAAGAAATTCCACAAGGCACACGTGTTAAATGAAATGCAATCCAGGTGACTACCTCGTGAACCTGGTTGAGAGAATGCCAAAAGTGTGCAAAACTGTCATCAAGGCAAACGATGGTGACTTAGGAATATATATATATATATGTATATATATATATATATATTCCATGAATTTTGAATTCAGGCTGTAACACAACAAAATGTGGGAGAGGTCAGGGGTACGAATACTGGTCGATATAAGATATTGCCAAGTCAATAACAGAATGCTACTCTGATTGACAGCTACACAGTCAGACATACATACTGTGTAGCTGTCAATCAGAGTAGCATTCTGTTACTGACTTGGCAATATCTTATATCGGGACCAGTGTCATTGTTGTCATTGTCCGTGTTATCACTGTAGTTCACAATACTGGAGACACGGTCTGCTATGGCAAACAACTGCAGAGTTCAACTGAGTTCAATCCAACTGAATCCAACTACTGACTCTACCAGTAGGAAAGTCTAAAGTTTTACAGTTTTACAGTTTTATTACCATTTAACATGTTTTATAACCTTACTAACTAATATGTCGAATCTGAAGTTATTGCACATTTCAGAAGAATTTCAAAACGTGACGCTTTAATCTTCCATTTTGTTTATCATACCTACAACACTTAATTTTCCAAATTAAATATATGTAAGGTAAAGAGATGAGAACATGAACTGTGTGTTAGACTGTATGTTAACTGTGTGTTGACTGTATGTTGACTGTGTGTTAGACTGTATGTTAGCTGTGTGTTGACTGTATGTTAACTGTGTGTTAGACTGTATGTTAGCTGTGTGTTGACTGTATGTTAACTGTGTGTTAGACTGTATGTTAACTGTGTGTTGACTGTATGTTAACTGTGTGTTGACTGTATGTTAACTGTGTGTTAGACTGTATGTTAGCTGTGTGTTGACTGTATGTTGACTGTGTGTTGACTGTAGGTTAACTGTGTGTTAGACTGTATGTTAACTGTGTGTTAACTGTATGTTAACTGTGTGTTAGACTGTATGTTAACTGTGTGTTAGACTGTATGTTAACTGTGTGTTAGACTGTATGTTAACTGTGTGTTAACTGTATGTTAACTGTGTGTTAGACTGTATGTTAACTGTGTGTTGACTGTAGGTTGACTGTGTGTTAGACTCTGTTAGACTGCATGTTAACTGTGTGTTGACTGTAGGTTGACTGTGTGTTAACTGTATGTTGACTGTACGTTAGACTCTGTTAGACTGTGTGTTAGACTCTGTTAGACTGTGTGTTAGACTCTGTTAGACTGTATGTTAGACTCTGTTAGACTGTAGGTGTCACGTTCGTCATAACGATGAGACCGAGGCGCAGCGTGGTTGGAATACATTCTTTTTTTATTAAAACGAAGAACACTTAAACAAACTAACAAAATAACAAAACGAACATGAAGCTATAAAGACAAGTGCTGACATGCAACTACACAATAACCCACAAAAACAAAATGGAAAATGGCAACCTAAATAAGATCCCCAATCAGAGACAACGATAAACAGCTGTCTCTGATTGGGAACCAATTCAGGCCACCACAGACCTACATATACTTAGATATACCAAAACCCCATAGAATTACAAAAAAAACCTAAGACAGGACCAAAACACACAACCACCCTCGTCACACCCTGACCTAACCAAAATAACAAAGAAAACTAAGATAACTAAGGTCAGGGGGTGACAGTATGTTGACTGTGGGTTAACTGTATGTTGACTGTATGTTGACAGTATGTTGACTGTATGTTAACTGTATGTTGACTGTATATTAACTGTATGTTGACTGTATGTTGACTGTGTGTTGACTGTATGTTAACTGTATGTTAACTGTAGGTTGACTGTGTGTTGACTGTATGTTAACTGTATGTTGACGGTATGTTAACTGTATGTTGACTGTGTGTTGACTGTATGTTAACTGTATGTTAACTGTATGTTGACTGTGTGTTGACTGTATGTTAACTGTATGTTGACTGTGTGTTGACTGTACGTTGACTGTATGTTGACTGTATGTTAACTCTATGTTGGCTGTATGTTAACTGTAGGTTGACTGTATGTTGAGTGTGTGTTGACTGTATGTTAACTGTGTGTTGACTGTATGTTGACTGTGTGTTGACTGTATGTTGACTGTGTGTTGACTGTATGTTGACTGTATGTTGACTGTATGTTAACTCTATGTTGGCTGTATGTTAACTGTAGGTTGACTGTATGTTGAGTGTGTGTTGACTGTATGTTAACTGTGTGTTGACTGTATGTTGACTGTGTGTTGACTGTATGTTAACTATATGTTAACTGTATGTTGACTGTATGTTAACTGTATGTTGACTGTGTGTTGACTGTGTGTTAACTGTATGTTGACTATGTGTTGACTGTATGTTAACTGTATGTTGACTGTGTGTTGACTGTATGTTAACTGTATGTTGACTATGTGTTGACTGTATGTTAACTGTATGTTAACTGTATGTTGACTGTGTGTTGACTGTATGTTAACTGTATGTTAACTGTATGTTGACTATGTGTTAACTGTATGTTAACTGCATGTTGACTGTGTGTTGACTGTGTGTTGACTGTGTGTTAACTGTGTGTTGACTGTATGTTAACTATATGTTAACTGTATGTTAACTATGTGTTGACTGTATGTTAACTGTATGTTAACTGTATGTTGACTGTGTGTTGACTGTATGTTAACTGTGTGTTGACTGTGTGTTGACTGTATGTTGACCGTGTGTTGACTGTATGTTGACTGTGTGTTGACTGTATGTTGACTGTATGTTGACTGTATGTTGACTGTATGTTAACTGTGTGTTGACTGTATGTTGACTGTATGTTAACTGTATGTTGACTGTGTGTTGACTGTATGTTGACTGTGTGTTAACTGTGTGTTGACTGTATGTTGACTGTACGTTAACTGTGTGTTGACTGTATGTTGACTGTATGTTGACTGTGTGTTGACTGTATGTTGATTGTATGTTGACTGTATGTTGACTGTATGTTGACTGTGTGTTAACGGTGTGTTGACTGTATGTTGACTGTGTGTTGACTGTATGTTGACTGTACGTTAACTGTGTGTCTGAAGTCGTACAGGATTTGCTTTTATCATGTTCCTTTAAAAAAAAAAATCTAAAACATAATTGTTACGCATGTAAGATTGAGGCAGTTTGAAATTACAGTAGTGGTGGGAATTTACAGTAGTGGAACTTGGTAAATACACTATCAGATTAGGTTCAAAGAAACAAACATGCTTGAAGTTCAATTTTATTTTTCATTAGATCCATAGGCTTTTCTTCAATTTGGTCATTATTCTTCTAGAGGAAATTACTGGGATAGATTTTCTGAATATATATCTTTATCATTTCTTTCCCCCCCACATCACTGTGTCTTCCCCAGCAAATAGCACTTTGCTGTAATTCATGCACTTTCCATCATTATGATTGTAAAAGGAAAGCCAACCCCTGTCAGTTAATAACCTGACATGTCGACTGAGAGAGGATCTGTTATTCCAAACATCTCCGAAAATAATAACTTTATTATGACAAGTGAGTGCCAAGGAAGCGGGGTCCATCTGACATCATATTGTCTGTCTAACCCGGGGTGAATCCAAGGTGATATCCTCGCTTCCGTTTGACGATTTTAAATCAACATCAAGGAAGGAGGAACGCAATGAATCCAGGACACAATCCTGTGAAAGAAATATTGACCAGTTCCATTTTTTGTTATCTGATTTTATAGATGGATTTTCTGCTTTATCAAAAGGATGGTAGAAATGATCAATTATAATTTTCAAGTCAACAGTACGTTGTTTATCATAGAAAAACGTCATCCATGTTTTTGCAAAAAAGGTCAAATGTCACAGTTCTTGATGTTTTTCTCAATGCACTTCAGTCAATGGGTCAGTGTCACAGGATTGACGTTTTTCTCATTTTTTTCTCATGTCTGTCTGTCTGTCTGTCTGTCTGTCTCTCTCTCTCTCTCTCTCTCTCTCCTCCTCTCTCCTTCCTCTCACTCCCCGCCCCTTCTTCACCCTCTCCCTCCCTCTCTCCTTCCTTCACTCCCCCATTATCTCTCTCTTCCTCTCTCCCTCTCTCTCTCCCTCCCCACCCCTTCTTCACACCCTTCCCTCTCTCTCCTCTCTCCCTCCCCACCCCTTCTTCACCCTCTCCCTCTCTCTCCCCCCTCCTCTCTCCTTCCTCTCTCCCCCTCCCTCTCTCCCTCCCCACCCCTTCTTCACACTCTCTCCTTCCTTCACTCCCCCTTCCCTCTCTCCCGCCCCCCCCCCTCTCCCCCTCTCTCCCCCTCCTCTCCCTCTTCCCCTGCCCCTTCTTCACCCTATCCCTCTCTCCCTTCTCTCTCCCCTCCTCTCTCCCTCCTCTCTCCCCCTCCTCTCTCCCTCCTCTCTCCCCCTCCTCTCTCCCTCTTCTATTTCCCTGCCCCTTCTTCA